>NC_139559.1:51196500-51417406 GCF_965112155.1 Podarcis liolepis
GTTTTGCTTTGGCCAGACAACACAGCAGTGACCTCTTGACCTTTCATTTTGGTTCAGAGCCCCCTGACAGCTGTGAGCCCTGGGAATGTCTTCTGCTCTATTCCCCTCCCCCTGTCTCATCCTTCTCACCGAGTGGCCCCAGCCATGATTGGATGAAGGTGCTGACTGGGGTGGCATGTAGGCCAGGAGATAGCATCTGCCTCCGTAAGCTCTTTCCTGAATATGATTTAAAGTAATAAGTGAGGAGGAAACCTGTAATAAAGTCAGCAGCACTTTGCTCATTAAGGGGAAAAAGACTATGCTGGGCTAGGAATAATATTAATTAGACAGATATATGAGGAGCCGGGAAGCCTTTCGGAGATATATATGGTGCCTCCAAGATGGATAAATGGGAAGAGCAGCATCCACACGTTTGGCAAAAAAGAGATTTTGGGGGTAGAGTGGGATGGGCCTGAAGGCATTATGTAAACTAGGGTGACATTACCAAGAAAGGCACACTACCAAAACAATCTGATAATATCATTCATAGATAACTGATAACTGATCCCTCAGGGGCTGGCATGTTTAAGGTTGTTTTGTGGTATATAGTTCCAAGAATGATGCTGTTTGGGCTTAGCTTATCCTGCCAAGCTCAGAGAATGACACCGGTGTATTATAACTTTTGTGTTCCTGGGTTATAGTTGGCCCAACTTTTGTCATGGTTGATTCTCATTTTGCTTCCTTAGTACCCTCTCCCCCTCCCTGCCCAAGTTAAATATAGCAGCTGACTTTGGAGGTGATTAGTAATAAAAATTTAACAAGCGTCTATATGAACGTCTTTCTGTCACTTTTATGAGGCCATTTACCGCTGGGGAGATATACCTTCCATTTCCCCCTCACAAGAAGTTCCAAAGCTCAGAGGCAGCATACCGTATGGCCAGCCCTCCTCATTTTGACAGGTAGTGGAGGAAAGGAAAACAACATGCCCAGCTTGCATTCCCAGCCAACACTGCCATTTCCCTCTGCACAGACTTTCAGGTGTTCTCCATTCTCCAGTGTGCATGGCTCTGACAAAAATCAGTGAAGCAGCACAACATGCCTTCTACTCCTCTTGCCTTCCTTCAGTCTTTGTTTCTGTTTTGAAGAGCCACCTTCTACTGGATAACCCTTGCAGAGGTGAAGGTAGATCTGGATCTACTGGTAGATCTCTAGGTGATTTGCAGAAGATAGGTAAGGATATCTGACTTCAAATAGTGTAACAACAACAGCAACATAATTTACCCCCTCCACTCTGAATTATACTGCTGAAATGAAGAAAGCTTAGGGTAATTAGGAGTGTTATTTGTGTGTAGAAGGGCTATGGTATCAGGTCAGGTCTGTATTCAAAATCAAATTTATGGGCTCAGGTTTATTCAATCCTAAATGTATGTCTTTTGCACTTGGCTCTGGATGATGGAATTGAAGTCTGCTTACCCCTTAGAGCATTGACATACGTAGATGAGTAATGACTCTAATATGAAGAATTGCTATGAGTACAATGGTAGTGCTGGAGTATTCAGGTGTCTTCCTATTCTGTCCCTTGGAGAAAGTCCACATGGCTTATATGCAGTTTTGGGTTGTTTTTATGCTTTGAAAGTGCTGCACTTCTGTCATACTTGTATTAATTAGCATTAATAAGATTGTGGTCCATGTTGCACAAATTGGTATTTTGGGAATATAGGCCGAGTGGATCTGGGTAGCATTTGGCCCTAGCATTTGGCTAGGGTGGAAAGCCTGTGGGATACCAGAAGTGGAATCCTACTTTCTCCCTTCTCCCCTTCCAGTTGGCTCAGGAGTTGGGAGAACCCGCAGAACATCATGCCAGGGGAGGAGATGGAAGATTGTTCCATCAGGCAAGCTGAACCAAATGCATGAGCTGAGGAAACAATTGTCACAACACTGTTGAATATATTCAACCTGAAGAGGTGAAAGTGAGCAGGAGTTGGAAGAGAGTTGCATGTAATGAATCACCAACATATCAGGAAGCAGGATTATTGGGAAGCAGAGCAGAAAGGTATCATGCACCTATATCAGTAGCTGCTCTCCAGAACCTAGGATAACTCAGAGAGTGGCACTGACATTTATCTGACAAAAGCTGAAACTTGATGGCAACTGCACTAAGCCTAGTCCCACAGGTGCAGTTGATGGAATTTAAAGGACCTGGTTTGTTGGAGTGAAGCTGTGTCAGTGAATGACAGGACACATGGACCAGGGTACTTATCAGAGCCACCCTGTCTGCTTAGTTCCTCCTTGTCTTTCATTCATTCCTGACCAGAGAGCTCAATGGCACCCCTGGTCTCCCTTTGCCAGCAGTACCATGCAAACTGTGACATGTTTTATTTAAGGGAGGCTGTACATGCTGTTTTGCCAGGCATGTGACTATGTCTAGGAGCCCTTTGAGTATAGGGAGATATTAGTTGCAATGGGCTTTTTCCATGGCAATATGGGGTAGAAACTGGGATATAGGAAGACTGACTTAGAAGTAGACAGAGAGAAGTATGGCTCTGCCTATGCTGTAGAACATATGATCATTCTAGCCTCATTCTGCTGCTCCAGGAGGAGGTCAAGAAGGCAAAGTTACCAGAGAGGTGAATTATCAGAGGGAGTGGTAACAATGGGTCAGGCAGCTCCAAGCAGGGGGTAATAGAGTTAAGGGGCAGCATCTTGTGGGGAGCCCGGCATTAAAGCAATGAGTAGAGCTTAATCTGCCCCGAGCAAGGGCAGCGAGGTCTTTAATATTATGTCAGGCACATGGGCTGCGCTGGCGGGCTATCCTTCACAGCAGCTAATGCCACTGGGATAACTGAATTAGCCCCTTTTCTGACGGGGAGAGCATGGGGTTGGCGGCCGGGCGATCGTGCCTTGCAGCTGCGAGAGAAGCGAGCAATGGACTGCAAATTCAATCAGGTGAGCGGGACCGAAGGACGCAGGTGTTCCCTCACGTCTAAGCAACCTCTTCTCCAGCCCACCAGGCTTCATCCCAGTCCTAAGAGTCCTGATGCTCAGTCCCTGTCATATTCCAAGCCACTAGAACCTGACTCTTGGCTTCCAGTACTTCTCACCCCCTTTCTCCTCCCAGTGAATGCAGCAGTTCTAGTATTCTAGTATTCTGCGCCTCTCACTCTGCAAGAAGTAAGGACGTCTTGTCTGATTCTCTCAGTTTTGTGAAAGTGATTTAGCTAAGAGGATAGTAGTTTCATCTTGGTTATCAGGAGAGGGAACCCAAGCAACTCCCAAGCAGAATACAGTGGTACCTCGGGTTACAGACACTTCAGTTTACAGATGCTTCAGCTTACAGACTCCGCTAACCCAGAAATAGTACCTCGGGTTAAGAACTTTGCTTTAGGATGAGAACAGAAATAGTGTGGCAGCGGCACAGTGGCAGTGGGAGACCCCATTAGCTAAAGTGGTTCCTCAGGTTAAGAACAGTTTCAGGTTAAGAACGGACCTCCGGAACGAATTAAGTTCTTAACCCGAGGTACCGCTGTATTGCTGATTGTGGAGTTCAAGTGCCCTGGATGCTAGTTCCTCCTTGCTTACTGTTGTTTTCAATTGCAGGGCTAATTCTGTTTCATGTCATGTGGGTTGGATATGAGAGAGTAAAAACACTAAATAATAATTGTGACAGCTGTGGTGTTTCCCATTCTTTCATGGGATTCTGCTGTTCTGCCTAAGCTGAGCCAACCCCCCCCCCCGCGTAAGTTAAGTAGATTGTTAGGATTGTTGTTTCTCACAGAGGGTGAGGAACTGGATCCAGCTGGTGATTTCGATAATTACTTCTCCCACAGAACAACTTTGACAGGTGGGTTGAGCCACCCACGTGTTGATCACCTGATGTTATTAGGGCACCAAGGGACAACTTCAAAGCAGTTTTTGGTAACCCCAAACCAGCTGATTAGTAGTTACAGTGAGTTGCTTTGAAGTTTGTTTGTGGGGTGGTTTGGATTCCGACAACTCCTGCAAACAGACGCTTTTTCTTTGCAGATCTGCAAGCAGGCAGCAAACAGACAAAGTGGGGCTTGCAGAAAGCTCATTTGAAGGCACATTGTCAGGGCCAATCAGTTTATCAACACTGATGAGAGTCCCATTGACTGCTCTGGTTGGTTGGCTCCTGTCTGTCTTGGGAGACAATGAAAGAGAGGTGAAGTCAAACTGTTGGATCGTTACAGCACCTGCTTTGACCTTAGAGACCAATATGGGAGAGACATGTTTTGTTGCAGCTGGGGCAGATGAAGGCACTCGGTTGTGCTGTTGCAGGTGTACCATGGTGTTTCTTCTTTCTGCACTCCTTCCAGTGGTCATTCCTCCTCTAGTCTTTGCTGTGGATACGCAAGATGATTGATTGTCTCCAGGTGCTGTGGTTGTCTGCAAGGGATTGCCACATGGTGGGGTCATGCCAGCCGTCATGTCATGTTTGCAGACATCTTTGTAACACAGAGTTGGTCTGCCAATGGCCTGCTCCCCATAGAGAAGCCAGCTCCCCAAAGAGCATATCCTTGGGGATCCTGCCATCTTCCATTCTGTGGACATGACCAAGCCAGCATAGACGTTTGTGAGACAGGAGTGCAAACATACTGGGAATATGTGCTTGGAGAGTTCCCAATGGGGAACTCCTAGTGCTTCCAATCAGCTGATTGTTCCTTTGCAGGTGGGACTCGCTGCCAGCACCAATCGGAAGCTCACTTTAAGTTCCCAAATATTATTACTATTATTTATTTAATTTGTATACTGCCCTTCATCTCAAGAGCCCAAGTCGGTTCACAACATAAAAATACAAAATGAGAATCCAAAATATATAAAAAACCAAAAACAAATCAATAACCCCTTCCCACAAACCTGTTTAAAAAGCCATAGAATGTTAATCAACTAAAGGCCTTGTTATAGAGATACATTTTTGCCTAGGGTCTAAAGATATGTAATGAAGGCGCCAGGCAAGCCTCCCTGGGAGAGCATTCTACAATTAGGGAGCTACTGCAGAAAATGGTCCCATGTGCACCCTTGTGAAAAGACCCAGCGCGTGCACACAAACCCTATAGGAGCGTTCACTTGCATACTCAGTCTTCTCCCTTGAGATGAGAACTGTGTAACTGACTAGACCTGCCTGATTCTTTAAAAGCAGAGCAGGAGTGGTGTGTTAAGTGTTGGCCAGCATCTTTGCTTATGCCTAGCCATATATCCTAGCATTCTGCCAATGAACCGTTGAAACTTGTATCCTGTACTTAAGAGTTGATGCTGTACTTAAGAGTTGATGAGACTGAGTGGTGATTTCATTAGTTAAGTTTTGGAATTTCCTGAGCCAAGAGTCTGAGTCTTTCATTTGATGAGGGGAGCCAGGACAAGCTTAGTCTAGGCCTGTTTCCTACCTCATCTCACCCCTTTTTGTTAATGTGCATATATTCTAACTAGGCCTGGACGATATATTAATACATCATCCAGGACCAGTTTGAGGGCCAGATTGCAATGACGCCTTCACCTAGCAGTATGTCACGGGTGGGGCTTGCCTGCCGCCTGGCACCTTACCTTTCTTACCCTGTTGCCTCCTTCCTCCCTGCCAGGCACTGGCAGTGTTGGGAGTGAGGCAGTTTCACCCGAGCACCCTGTGGGGCCAGGGCCTATGCTTCTTGTTCCCCTCTCCACACCAGACACTGGGAGTGGTGGTGGTTTTACATGATACATTTTGATGTTGAAAACCTGATATTGCCCAGCCCTAATTCAACCTAGGGCTCCTTGAAAAATCTGTCTTATGTTCCTCAGGCCTGCCGGTAAACCTTTAAAAGGAAATACAGTGAGGGAGGAATACATTGGAATTTAATCTTATTTGTATTATTTGCAAGGAGGATATTACTGTGTCAAGTATTTTCAGTTCAATAATATGTATCATTTAGTCAAAGGACCCCTTGACAGGTGATGATTTCATACATTTAGACATAGGAAAACTGCATGTAAATCATCATCTGTGACAAGCATATGTATTTCTGTTGCCTTTCTTAGCATCCTGAATAAGAATGGGTGTGTCTGTGTCTGTTTATTTCACATTTTATTGCAAAACAAACCTAATTCACATTTTCTGAAGAAATAACACAAACCAAAACACAACTATCCTTCTAAATTTGCCTTGCTCTGAATTGTGTGGTGCAGGGCAAATATTGTGCATAAAAAAGAGTATATCAGGAGAATGTGTACATAAAAATGCACATATTGGTGAAAATAACATAGAAAAATGCATTATATGAGGGGAAATTGTATACAAAATGTGTATATTAGAAGAAATACACACTAAAATGCCAATATTGCAAGGGGTTGGTCTAGGTGACCCTTAGAGTCACTTTGAACTCTACAGTTCTGTGATTTGAAGACAAATTCTTATAATAACTTTTTTTAAAAAACCAACTCCTGCAAGTTCATGCGAAGATGTGGAACTGAACTCCATATTCTCTGGAGAAGCTGAAAATGACAGATTCTCCCATCCCTTGTCCCAGATTCCTCAGAACTCGTGGTAGCTGCTTTTTGCTTCCTTAAGGAGCACAATTTATGCTCCTTTCTCTGTTTTTCCATTAAGTCAGAGAAACCCGGCTCATCAGAGGTGTGTGGCGGGAGTAGATAATCCAGTTTACCCTCACCCTCACTAGTTTCTTTATCTTCATTCCCTCCCTTTCCATGACTTCCTCAGAGGTGAGGACTCTGGAATCTTTCGGCCTTTCATCAGCCCCACATGAATCCCTATCTGGACTGACTTCTGGCTGGGCTACTCATGAGCAAGCCGCTGGTCTTTCCCACAGTGTGGATTTCACCAAGTCTACTCTTGGTGTATGCATTGGAAAGGCAAAGTCAATCACAGTTCTCATCCTGTCTGTGTACATTCTGCAAAACAGATCTTTTGGCCACACATGATGGTGTGAAATTATATCTCTATAGGGAAATGTTGCAAGCAAACATTAGACAGTACCCTGCCTAAACAAGAGCAAGAAAATCATCTCCATGTCAATATCAGTTGTGCTATGTAGCACAAGAACTGTGTTTCAAGTTCTGTGAAATAAACTCAACAAGCTTATCCAGTCTCTAATTCTCTTCATATATACATAATTTTATTAAGTTTTCATATTTTTCCTTTGGCACATTCATATCAAATCATAAAATCACATACAACTTTGCTCATACTGAGCATTTACTCACCCCACTCCCACTCCCTGGCTTTCTTAAGCAATCACAATCCTCTTAGCATTTCTTTATCACCCTATTTACCTTCTTACTATACTTTAAAAAAATTACTTCAGTATTTGTAAATCAGTTTCAAAAATTATCATTACAAAATATTTTAAATCAAATCTGCAAACGTTCTCAAATGTTTACAATATTCTTTTATATATTGTATAAATTTACTCCAGTCCTTTTCTTTTCTTTTTTGATTTTATTGTTACCGTTTACATTAACACACCATACAGAAAAAGAAAATAAATTTCCATCACCACCAAAGAAAAAAGAAGAGAATTAATACATCAACTAATAACCTTCAAAACATAAAATAAAAGTGGTCTTTTTCTATCGACCAGACTTCCTGTCTATTCCTTATTACAGATTCTGTATTATTTGTTCACTGCCATTGCATAACTACTTTTGTTCAAATTCAACATCCCTTGATCCATTCATAGGTTTTACCACATTCTTAACACTCCTACTGAAATTATTTGAACACTGTATATGACCTTAGACTACTATTATTATTTTACAAATATATTTTAAAAACTTTCCATTTTGAGATAAATACCTGTTTTGGTTTATTTTTTTTAATCTTTTCTGACATGCTATCTAATTCTGCGTATTCTGCCAATTTTTGAATCCATTCTAATCTTGACGGGACTTTATCGCTTTTCCAATTTGCCGCAATGAGAACTCTTGCTGCGGCCGTAGCATATAAAAAGATCTCTTTAGCCTTTTTAGGAATATCCGAATCTGTGATTTGCAAAAGGAAAGCTTCTGGTTTCCTATTTAAAGATATTTTAAATATTTTTTCCAATTCTATGTGGATGTCCTCCCAAAACACCTTGATTTCTTTACACTGCCACCACATATGGAATACAGTACCTGGCTTTTCTTTACACCTCCAGCAGTTATTTGGGACATTTTTTAACATCTTGGACAATTTCCAGGGGGTTAAATACCACTGATGCTGCATTTTAAGAAAATTCTCTCTCAGAGAGTAACAGCTCGTAAAATTCCAAATTGTTTTAGACAGGCTTTCCCCTGCTTCATTGTTATTGAGTACCCAAAATCTTGTGACTACTTAATCACAGCTGCTGTAACATCCTCCTCCTTGACTTCCCAGTCAAGGATGAGTTGGTATACTTTAGAAAGTGTTTTCATTCTGGAGTTCACCAAATCCTATTCAAATCTAGAAGTCTCAGTGGAAAAACCCTTTTGTTTGTCAATTTTGAATGGCTCAAATAATTTGTGATACTGAAACCAATCAGAAAGGCACTCACTTATTTCCCCGAAGCTTTTTAATTTCAATTGGTTATTATCCTCCTTTAGGAGTACTTTATACGTTGGCCAGGGTTCCTGGGTATTTTTTCTCTTGACCGCCTTAGCCTCTGTTGGCGAGATCCACCAGGGAACCTTGGGTTCGAGCAGGTTTTTCTACTTCTCCCAAGCCGTCATTAGGGATTTCCTAATAATATGGTTTGAAAAATTCCTATGAACTTTTGCTTTTGCATACGCTAAGTACACATGCCATCCTCATCTATTGCCATAACCCTCCAAGTCTAAGAGGTCTGGGTCCTGCAGCGTACACCACGCCTTTAACCAGGTGAGACTCCAGTCCTTTTCAAACAGTTCATCACGCTGGTTTCGGATTTTCCCTGTCAGCTTTGCCAGTTCTGCATATTCAATCCTTTTTATCTGCCATTATTTCAAAGCTGGAAGTTGCTGCTGCTTCCATTTCTGGGCTAAAAGTGTCCTTGCAGCCATGGTAGCATAAACATATTTAAATCTCCTTTTGGAATTTCTTCTCCCGCAATACCCAATAAAGTCTCTAATTCTTTGGTCACGTTAAAACACACAGTTTTTCCTTTTTAAAAATTACAGCTGCAGGGTGAATCAAGATCAGGACTATGAAGGAGGAATGTAGGATTTATCCCTTTTCTTCTGTGCTGCACTTCTGGTGAAAATTGGCCTTTTGGTGTTGCTATTTTGTACCAACGGGAAGCTGCCATTGGAGCCCAAAAGTTAATTTCTGCCGCCCAACAGATGCCATTTGGAAGATAAATGGAAAATAACTTCAGTCACTCAAATACAATAGATCACTATTTTCTAGGTATCTGTGAAAGTATATAAAGTCCCTGAAGAAGGCATTTTGGCTGAAACACATTGGGCTATTTATAAAAATTCATGCAGTCTTTCTTTTTGGAAGCTAATGAGTGTTTTTACCCAAAGGTGAACTACCTGCTTTACATTCTATGGCAATTCAGTGACCAGGAGATAGTATTGGTTGCTAATGTGGTATTTAACTGAGCTGAAGGAGGCTGAACAAGGGGCAGTAGATGAAAATTTCAGTGGAACATTTTCAAAAGAGGAATAATTTAACCAGGGGTGCCAACTTGAATAAAATATTGGGGGGCCCACATAATCACATGACACAACACACCATCAACAATGCCCATCAAGTTCAGAAGGGCCCAGCTCCCTCAAATATTTTATTGGGGTAGTCCAAGGAACCTCAGCCCCTAGGGGTTGGTTCCTGTGAATCTAACCATTCATTGTCAAATAAAACAAGTATTTCCCTAAACTGTTAGAGGTGAAACTTCACAAATTCACTTAGGCACAGTTTCTGTATTTTGCTGTACTTTATTTAATACTTTTGTATTTGTTTTGTAAAACTAAAACAAGCTACAAAACCCAACAACATCCAATTTTCATATTAAATACAACTGAGTCTGAACATCTCCAGCTCTCTTTAGCAAGTCAGACCATTCGTGCAGTCTAACCCAGTTGTGTCTGCACTGACTGCCAAGATATCCAAAGTCTTAGGTACAGATATTTCCCACACTTTGCTATCTATGATCTTTCAAATGGAGATGATGGGAACTGAACCTAACATTTTGCACATCCAAATCATGTGCTTGTACCATGGGACCAGTGACTCATCTTCTAGCTGTGACTAGAAGTGGATGGACAGAGGAGAGCATACAACGAAAAATATAACTGCAGAGTGAAACATATTCACCAGGGTTAATACATCTGCCCTATTCACTTTACCCTTCTGACAGTTCAAGGGGAAGAGTTGGTGTGGGAGTTGGAGGCCTGAGGCAAGAAAGATAGCAAGGAAGGGAAAATGGGGTAAAAAAAACCCTATCTAGGGCTTGGGGATGGAAGTAAGTGAATGGGCATGGGAGGTTTAGAGGCTAGCAAATTGGGTTAGGGAGGTCAAAGAGTATTGGCTGTAGGATCTTGTATATATCAGCCATTTTAATCCTATAGATCTAATTATTTCAGTTTATATCTTAACAGCTAAGATCTGCCAAGCTGGGATAGGTTGAACAAGGCAAAGGAGGTTTATCACAGACTAGTTTTGTTGTTTTAAACTAGGGAACAAGACTGACTTAGAAGCTTTAATAGGGACAGGGCAATACTACTTGCTCCAGCTGAGAGGTCTGATTTTCTGCCTCTTGTCACTAAAATATCCCTGCCTGACTTTACTTGGGGCCTGGTTCTGAACCTACTATGGAAAGCTCAGGTCCTCACAATAGCTTTATGAAATAGATTAGACACAAGGCTACCCATCAAGTTTTGTCACTCAGTGAGTGTTTTAACCTGGTTCTCCTGGCCAGACCGAACCTTCAGTTTACTCCAGTATGTGTGCTTCATATACACAGATGCTTAGTAGAAGTACAAAGTATTCCTTCTTCATGGTGATAATACTCTGTTTTTTTTTACCTTCTTCTTGCATTTTGTGTTCTCCTAGAGGGCTTTTTTTTTTAAGCCCTTCCTTTTGCTCCACCTCTCCCCACTCTCCAAAAATGATTAGAAAGAATTATTGCCATTAGGACGTCTTTCCTGGTGAAAGGAGAAAATCGCCTCATTCATAATTTATACCCTCAATTACTATTAATAAAGAAATATTTCAGCAGGAGATCGCCTGGGAAAATTACACGTAACATTGCATTAACATTCTATTTGAACATTTTCATCACATTTGTTATAGAGTTAATAAGAGGGATATGCTCCCCTGACTTCTTCATGAAATTATGGGCTGCCTGTGATAGTTTAATCTTTTAGACTTTATATAATATATTCACTTTGCTAATTGAGCCATCCAAGGAGCAGTTAGGGATGTTCTTAAATGGGGAAGACAAAGTAATCAGGGCCGCGACTTCCTGACTAAAGGATCCTCTTCCGGAGATGAAGAGCTGTATGTCTGAGCAAGAAGTACATACACTTTGTGTCTCCCTTTGAGACCGTTGAGGCCTTATAGAGCCACTTCGTGCCATGTCCTTTCCAAATGTAAGACCACATCGGGCACCTGATCATACAAACGTGTGTGGTTCTAGGTCTGCACCAGGGAGAGCAGGAATCAGATCATCTGACCATGTATGGGTAAAATTAATGATATATGAACCAGGTGCCGTGTTGAAGATGAGATTAACGTAAGAGATAATGAAGTTACTATAGACATCTACTGCACATCATTTGCTTATAGGATTCTGCTCTAAGACTTAAGCAGGGATGATGAACTTGTGACCATCCAGGTGTTGGACTCCCAATTCCCATCATTTGCAGCCAGCATGACCAGCGGTGAGGGATGATGGAAACTCTAGTCCAACAATATCTGGAGGACCATAGGTTCCCCACCTCTAGTTTAGGAGGCTTCCTGAGCCCAAGATTGTACCCTTTGACTACCTGGACTAATAACCTTGGTAGTATGACCCCACCTTTTACTATTCCCCCCTCCACCCATGTTTTTACACACACAGCTGCCAATTGAAGATATCAGTTCAGAAACCTGATAGTGGTCTCAAGGACACAAAAGTGCTTTAAATATAAAATTTGTTAGTTAAGGTGCTTATATAGGACTCCTTTGTTATTTTTGCAGCAGACACACAGCCACCCTTTTGTGTTAATAACTGTCATAGAATCCGTAACTATGCCCCAGTTGTTAGCTCAATTATGCCAGTGTCCTTCCTATCTCTTAATAATGCTGTAGGCCCATCATGTGCTGTGTAGAGTTGTACCATCTTAGTCGAAGTTTGTTGCCTTTCACACCTGTCAGATCCCTTCTAGGTTCCTGTGTTTTGGCAAGTGATAATAAAAGGTCCCTTTTATATTTTCCCATGGATGTCTTGCGTTTTTCTTGTGTGTCTGAGGCATCAAAGGTGGTCCCAGAGGTGTGGTTGATGGTAGAGTTACAGTCTGAACTTGAAGGCAATTCTAGAGATGTATTGGAGCGGCCATAGAATTGTTTGACGTTGTTCTACTTTTCCTCAATTGGTTCTTTTTCTGCTTCTAGGATCCTTTTTGTCCTCAGCCAAAATACTTCCCTAGCCTTCTAATTCTTCTCTTGCAGCCAGCTTGCCCCCAGTCTTCTGAGACCAAGGCCAAGTGGGTGTATCTGGGATGGAAATGAAGTCTACAAAACCTTTAAAAACAGAACAAGACTTTTCCAAACTTAGTGATTAGCATTCTTCATAGGATACATTCTTTTATACTTGGGTGTAAATGAATTTGGCATTTCAGATTGGACAAGTGGGATGTTAGAAATGAATTAGAATGAACAGGAAGATCACTTAATTAATACTGCAGGAGGTGTCCATTCTATAAACAGAAAACAGTGGATATGGAGTTCACGAGAACACACTTGAACAGGCATGACAATACCACTCTGCTCCTTCCATCCTAGATAAGAAGGCTTCCTCATCACACCTCAGTGTGATCACGTTTGTCCTTGCCACATCACAGGCAGGGTAGGCAAGGAAATGGAGCACAGTGCATAGCTTGTAAAATGCCATTGGATGAGATTAGAGCAGGATGGGGCAACAATGTAAACAGGACAAGCTTTGTAAACACAACTGCAGCTGGGATAAATTTAGCTGGTTGGGGTTGCAGCCATAGCACTGCAGGACACTGTGTCAGGGCATTCTTGCTAGGAGGGGAAACTGGATAAACAAACACAGCTTGTCGCTTCTTCTTTGCTTTGTCCCTCAATTGTGTCCCAACATTGTTATTCCAGTTGGACAATTGTGCCGCACACTGAAGGAACCAGGCATAAATTTATGGGTATTTTGATGTCCTCATCCCTTTACATTACTTGTACTTATGGATATTTGCTTATGAGTGTGGGTCCTTTCTGACTCTCCTGAGAGCCAAACTGTGCCCACCAAATGTTACCCAATTCAAATACAATCTCTTGAATGTTCAGGAGTGTGTGCAGTCTGCATACTGTGTGTGTATTTTATGCATGGTTCCTTAAATATGTACACTTGAAGGAAGAAACTCTTGAGCCAACACCAGGAGCAGGGGTGCCAACAGGAGTAAAATATTAAGGGGCAAGTAAGCCCTGCCCTGCACAACTGATCATATGACACAGTGTGCACACACTATTTGAATGGCAATGCCCATCAACTGTGAGGGAGCCCAGCCCCCTCAAATATTTTATGGGGGGTCTGAAGACGCCTCGGCCCCTATGAGTTGACTCCTATGACCAGGACTATAATTAAAACACACAAAAATACAAACAGACAAACTCAGAGGTAGCATTCAGAAGTATGAAAATACCTTTGAACATTATGCTACATTGTATGGGGAAATATATTCCAAGAAGTATTTGGCTGCTATAGATGTGTGAACTACAAAGGCCTTTAACTTGCTGTCTCAAGATATCTGAGAGTCTGTCTATGTTAACTTATAGAGAGCACTTTAATTCCCAAGCCTTCATTACAAGGCATTTTGGAGATGAAAGTCTTTAGAACTTTCTGAGTATGTGGATAACTTGCACACATACACTCAAAAGAAAAAGCCAGATAAATTGTATCGGTTTTTACTCTAGAAGCAATATGCTTTAAAGCAATATATATATATATATATATATATATATATATATATATATATATACACACACACACACACACACACACACACACAGTGTAGTGCTGGTCTATGCTGCAAGGCCATCTGAGTTTCATTTCTTATCACATGGATGCCCGCATTCACCATTTCAAGCACATGCATTCTCACACCTACCTATTGGCAGAAAAATCTGCATACCCATAACATGCTGTCCACATTTGATATAAAATCCAATGACATGTGACATTTGGAAAAGGTCACTTCTCCCCCCAGAATTCATAATCCTGCTCCAGCCAAAGAATCCACAAGGTCATCATCTCTTCAGTGGGTCTATTGATTCCTCGGGGTGGGGGGGGGGATGAGAAATGGGATAGGGATTTCTTTATCCATCCGGCAAAAGGGGCTGAGGATGGAGAGGTTGTAGGATAATTACTAGGTGATGGGGGAGTTGCCTGTTAGTCTGATGACAGCTTCAGAGATTGCATGAGAGAGGATAATTAGCTGAAAACAATTCAAGAGTCATGGACTCCATATAGAGCAGGTATCAACTACATGTTCATATGGAGTTATGAAGTAAAGGTCAGGCAAGAGGGGAGAATGGTTTTGCACTTGAGTCATGCTTGTGGCATCTGGTTAGCACTGTGAGAATAGGATGCTAGACTAACACGCTTGGCAGGCTTGATATAGCTTGCAGGCCAAGGCCCATGCCTGACCCTAGAGTGGATTACTGCAATGCATTTACAGGTAGTTGTCTTTGAAAACAGTCTAGAAACTTCAGCTAGTCCAAAATGAGATAGCTAGATTGTTAACTGGGACTGGCCTTTCTGATCATATGTGAGTATTTGTTGTTTGTATCTGTCTGTCTTGTGACACAATGGAAGAGTGCACCTTTTGTTGTAAAGTCAAACCTTTGGAGAGTTACAGTGCCTGCTGTGGCTGTAGAGACCAATACAGGAGAGACACGTTTTATTGCAGGTAGGACAGATGAAGGCATCTGGTTTTGCTGCTACAGGTGCATCATGGTGTTTCTTTTATCTGTGCTCCTCCCAGTAGTCATTCCTCCTGTGGTCGCTGCTGTGGATACATGAGCTAGCTGACTCTAGGCACTTTGATCATCTGCAAGGGATTCCCATATGGCGGTGTTAATGTTGTTAACCTCCATATCTCATTTTCAGACAACTTTGTAACACAGAGTTGGTCTGGCAACAGGCCTAGTGCCTGAAGCCAGCTCCCTTTAGAGGACGTCCTTGGGGATCCTGCCATCTTCCATTCTTTGGACATGATCAAGCCAGCATAGACTTTACTGAAACAGAAGCGTGAACATGCTGGGAATGTGGGCTTGGGGAAAAACATATTTGTTTGAGACTCAGTCCTGGAAGGCATTGAGGCATTGCTACTGTCGGGTGTCAGTTGCCTACAACTCACTTCCATAAAGCAGTGTGCTCAATGCTCAAGCCTGGTAGACCTTCATCTTGCTATTAGTTGTTAGCGTCACATTTTCCCCTACCCTTTTGGAGAGGTGAGCCATTGCCCCAGCTGCCTTGCCAATATGCTTGTCCAGCTCAGTGTCGATGGAAAGGTTGCTGGTTATGGTAGATCCCAGGTAGACAAAATAGTTTACCATCTCAAGCGTGTGGTCACCAGTGCTGATGTGTGGAGTGCTTGCAACATCCTGACCCAGGAAGTTGGTCTTTGTCAGGCTGATGGTGACGCCAAGCTAGGTGCAGCCTTTTGCAAAACAGTTGATAAGTCTCTGTAGAGTGGTGTCAAGGCTGTGTCATCTGCAGACACCATCTCTCAGATAAGAACCTTCCACACTTTTGTCTTGAACAGACCCCTGTCAATCCTTGAATGGAAGTATGCACCACCTTCAGTCGAGCTGAAGGCATAGGAGAGCAACAGTGAAAAGAATATGCCAAAGAGTACTGGAGCAAGAACACGGTCCTGTTTCACACGGCTATTTATAGGGAAGGCGTCCAAGGATGAACCTTCATACTGGACGGTGCTGTGCATGTTCTCGTGGAAGAACACAATCATCTTGTGGAGCTTTGGGGGGCATCCTATCTTGTTGAGCAGTGTTAAGGGTCCTTTTTGGCTGACAAGGTCAAAGACCATTGTCAGGCCTATGAAGGTGATATACAGGGGGCATCTCTGCTCTTGGTATTTCTACTGGCTCAGTGAGAAAATAATGTCAACTGCTGACCTAAACTCTAAAGATGCATTATGACTTGGGATAGGCCCTGTCAGCGAGTAACTGTAATCTGTTGAGAACTATGTGGGCAAAGGCTTTCTCTACAATACTCAGCAAGGAGATACTATGGTAGTTGTTACAATCATGGCAGTCATCTTTGTTATTATAGAGGGTCAGAATGCCTGGGTCGTGCAAGTCTTGTGGCACGGATCCTTTCCCCCAACTATTCCCATGTGAGGAGTAGGTCAAATTCAAAGTGCTATTTTTAATGTTCAAAGCTCAAAATGTCTTGCTGCCAGGTTCCCTAAAGATCAACTCCTCTGACACTTCTTACACTGACCCTAGGACCTTTAGGAGTTCTTCTCAGGGTGCCAAATGAGGTATGGTGGGTGGCTGTCAGAGAAATGGCATTTTTATTGGTGACACCCGAATGCTCTCCCCAGAGAGACTCACCTGGGGCCTATGTTATGGTCTTCCTAGTAGCAGATGGCAACCTTTTTATTTTCCTGCTTTAAGACCTTAAGTGGCTTTACCTCAGTTGTGTGAGTGTAAGTTTTATTGTTGCTGGATTTACTTATTTATTTTAATACCATGGCAGGCTTTATTCTACTTAATTTTTATGGTTTTTAGTTTTTATTGTTAACTTCCCATAGGACATTGTTAATTGGGTGGTATACAAAGGATGCAAATCAATCAGTGGATCAATTTATATAGTCCTGGGTTTAACCACATGCTCATGGTGGTTGGATGAACACAGCAGTTGTGGCTTTATTACTATACTGTAGAATCAAGAGTGTGTGACGAACACCCACCTGAACTGCAATTTGTTTTCCCTTAGCAATTGGTTATTGCTACAGGCAGTGGTAACCCTAGCTCTCTTGTCTCTTTCCTCTCCTTTGCATATTTTTGACTCATGCTTCTTCCAAGAGGCTCAAGGATATTGTATCCTCACAATAAACCTGTAGATGTACTTTAAATTGCATATTTGTGATACAGGTTTATGTGAACTGATGTCATATTTCTGGTGTGTAGTCGCGAGCAAGATCAGCCCTCATAATCACATAGCTGTCTAGATTTGCATACAGCCAGACTGAAAGTAAGTACATGATTCCTGGGGAGGGCAGTATGGTCAGTGTTCCTGCAGAATTTGAATGGACTGTCTCTTACTATGGTACCAATCTGCATGGCACAGTTAACAGCAAATAGATAGTATGGCTCTATGAAGCTGAGCAGTACATCAGCATGCGAGCTTCCTGGCACATTCCTGTTGAATGCTGGAATGTATAGGAAGCATACAGAAAAGGAAGCCCAGTGTGCCATTGTACAACCTTTCAGCCTTACACTTTGAGAAGCAAAGAGTGTACTTCTTTAGCTTGCTCCTCATTCTTCCAGTGTGCAGCACAAATACTTGGGTATCAAGCAAAATGCCAGAGATCAAACACATGATAATTCCCAAATAAATGTAACGTCTTTATGGAAGGCTCAATCTGTAGGCGATTAAGCCATACAACAACAGTATGCTAGGATTGCTAAATTTTGTACCCATCTTTGCAATCAAAATGAGGTCTAGTAATTAGAATTCTGAAGGTACCAGAACAGACATTCTGCAGTAAATTTGCCTACCATTGAAAGACAAAAGGCTGGATTCAATTATAAAGGTGGGTTAACGGGAGCCAGTGCAAGGAGTTCTGCTAGTGCAATGGAACTTTCTCTCCTCTCCTCCCTCTGCATGCCCCGCAACCTAAATTGACTAAATGTGTGTTGGGAGAACCCCCAGAACAGCACAGGGAGATGAGAAGGGAAATTGTTTCATTGGGCAAACTGAAATGCTTGTGCTGATGGAATGATTGGAAAAGTGTGATGATGAATTTCTCCCATAATGTTTGTGCTAAAATTGGATTGTAATTTAAATTGGATGGTAATTTGATTAATTGTAGGAATGCCATTAAAATGCATAATTATCAAAACAGATTTCAGAATATCCTTTTTACCACAACACACTGACTGAACCTAGTAGAAGGGCCCCAGTTCCAAAACTAATCTATGCCTACTGAATTATTTTGAGATATCTAGTGGGCATACAGGAAAAAATTGCAGATTATAAAACCGGTTTATTTCTGGATTGGGAATTGGGGAAGTTTCCTACTCCCTAATTACAAGCCACACCATTTGTACAATTCTTAAATGTCTTGTTCTATGTCTTATTTTCCTCTTGGCAATAATGGAGCAGCTGTATGCTGTTCACGTTTACAAGTCTAGATCAGATGTAACACTTGCTGAATTTAAGGGTTGCAATTGGGAGTATACCTCACTGATTTTCAAGTCACCATGTGGGAGAGCATTCCATACTCCTATTGAGGTGACTTTTCAAAGCAGAGAGGACTATTGCGGATGTGGCCCTTTCGTGCTGTCCAAACCACTGTGAGTTATGGCTTCTCCAGCCTCTAATTATGCAGTCAGCCCCCAGTCGCCTGTTCCTAACGAGGCTGACAGGCTAATCTCTCAAGAGCCCTTAATGTGTTATCATCTCTCGCTGGGTGACCTCATATTTCTAACTGCTTTGGTGGGGGGAGGAAGGAAAAGTGTCGTCTGCTCTCCCCCCTCAACATAAGCCCACATCCTCAGGCTCATCTGTTCAGGCAAGGGAGATCAGCCCATCCATCACCTACCCCGTTGGGCTATTAGATGATTAAAGGCATTTTTTATAATATTTGGGCGAGTTTTCAAAGCTTCTTGCAAAGTGTCTGATTAACACCCGTTTTAACCCCTCACTGGTCAGATTGCAAACCCCAGGAACAGGGGAGATGCACATGGGCAAGACTGTTAAGAGATGCCTGCCTTCAGCAGCATTTGTTTTGTCTGCTCATGCCCAGATCACTGACAAGGTGTGATTCATGGTCCCTGGACACCTGCAGGAAACAGTTCTTCCTTGCCAACTGGGACCTGGTGGTTTATGAGGTTTTAACGGTTCCAGGGGACAGGAAATGGGACCCTGGTTTGTTATGCAACAGGCTGTGCAGGCGCTGATTATGTCTCCTCTTGGTAGCAGATCCATTAGTTGCCCTTAGGAGCAGAGGGTCAGGATGGATTGCAGTTCTGTGGCCCAGCAAGGAAAGCAGCTTGAGATGTGAACACCACACAATCTTTGGCATTTTTTACCTTATTCGCATGCTTACCCTTGTGCCCATTTCCTAGGTTCACCCACACCTCAGGTCACACATTCCTTCCAGATCTGTTCCTTTTGGGGAGTTATCTGTTGCAGCTAAAGGCATGGAGACTGGGAAAGTGAGCCATGGGACAGAATTGTTCATGGTAGTGGTCTCTTTGTCTACCAGAGCCCCCTTTGGATTTGGAACTTTCTGCCAACTCTGCTCAGGTTTTTCTCTACATTGATTAAAGTTAAGGTACACAGGGTTGTGTACATATGTGGTGCAGTTGCACAGCATGTATAGTCATGATTAAGGCCCTTTGCATGGAGGAAGTGTAGTCATTAAAGGGCACTGAGTAACAAACACAAAACAGAGTTCTGGAGTTAAAAGTTGATCATGTCTCAATTGCAAAAAGTGCCAATATTTTAAGAGAGAGGGTAGCTGACTTTTAAGAGAGAGGCTAGTTACTTGGGGAAAGGGTGGTTTTTCTGCTTCATGCTGTCTGTACATTAAAATGTGATGCCTACTCAAAGAGCATACAACTTTCTTTAACAGGTTTTTGAAGTGCAAAGTATATATGAGTGGAACATTCTTTCTACAGTTTATCTAGCCTTCAAGGCAAATATTCTGATGGATGATACCTTATGGGAAGCTGTTAGTTGTTGGGGGCTTTTGAGAAATGGTCTATTCACAAATGTTCCTTTTGTGCTTTGTTTGTAAGACCCCAGCACTTGAAGCAGAAGCTTCAGATGCTTAATCCCATGACGCTTGCTGAGTTTGGAAAATCTCTGCTGTTAAATGTCACTTGCTCAGTTGTAGGAGTCAATTGATTGATTGTCGTCCTTTGTGATGCTCATTGTCATATTTCATAATCTCAATTTCTTGTCAATTGATTGCCAGATAGAAGCGACAGCCAAGGAGGGCCGCCAGCGTCTGCAGGGGCCAGCCAGCGCATGGCGTTAACTTTCCCTCTCTGTAAGTGTTCCCTTCTTTTATTACTGTTGTGGGGTGGTTCAGAAAATGAATAGAAGAATAGTTTGGGTAGATGATAATAGTCCTGGGGATAACTGTGCTGTTAGCATTATCAAACATGTCACATTTTTCAGGCAAGAAAAGAGAACATTTATTTTTAATAAAGGTGTTTTCTGGTGCTTGGCTGAGAATAGCACCTAGGAGTCCTGGCTCCCCAGCCCTCACTGCTCTAACTTCTAACTTCTAAAAAGAGCTGGGAATAAACTGAGCATTGTCTCGTCAGGGACAGTTAATTGTAATTTGTGTAGGCACGTTTTAGGGTGTTTAGGGTGGTAGGTGGGGTATATTATTGTTCTGGGAGGTTCAACGCCATGTAGGCAAGCTGGATCAAAGCTCTGCCCTCTCCTCTTCTCACGCAGCTGGGAAGACTTCTGCCAAGATTACTTTCAGTTTCAGATAATCTCATTTTAATGCTACACGTGAAGCAGGAATCTTGGTATTCAAACCACAGTTATCAGGACTGGCCTAAGGCATTTTGCTTCCTGAGGCAAAGGACAAGATGGTGCCTCCTCCTCTTCCACATACAGAAACCAGCTGGACTGACAGCTGATCTTACTTCAACTGTATGACTGTATATCATCCTCCACTGTGCCTGAGGCAGCAGGCCAGGTTAGAGAGACAGTTTAATTTATACAGTTCTCTCCTCCAACAGAGGGGGAATGTCTGGTTTGAAGTTGTTTTGTTTAACAATGAACCAGTGTTCATTTAAAATCAGGATTCCTGGTTTGCACATTATGCTAAAATGAGATTATTTGAAACAGAAATTTATGCCAGTAGAAATCCTCCCAGCCATGAGGTGGAAGGGAAGAAGGGAGTGGACAACCTGAATGCTTTGCTTGGGCTTGCTATGGTTCATCCATGTCACAGTTCCTAAACCATTGATTACTGTTACCTACAAACCAGCCATTGCTTGGGTGGGTCAGACAAATAATTTATCCTGGATTAGACAGTTTATTTTTATCTATTTAATTCATAAAATTTATATACTGCTGAATAGCAGAAAAAATATCCAAGTGGTTTACAAAAAAGATAAAACAATAAAATAATCACTTTGAAAATTGCAACCATAATTTAAAACATACAGGTTAATACCGCAATAAAAGAGACTGAAACCAATTAAAATTCTTACAAACTTTCTAAACATCTAAACAATGACTGTCAACAGATGCTACTGAAGATATGCAACTGCTTTGCAGTTATGTTAACTCAAGACTGTGTGTATTATGCTTATACAATGTTAATTCATGACTGTTTGTATTAGGCTTCTATTGGGCATTAGACCATACATAATTTGAATTCTATCATAGAACCTACAACAGAGAAAGCTGCTTATACTGAGTCAGACCATTGGTCCAACTAGCTCAGTATTGTCCACAGTTATGACTGGCAACTGCTCCCCAGTTTTTCAGAATGGAACTTTCCCCTAGCCCTACATAGAGAAGCTGGAGATTAAAACTGGGACCTTTTGTATGAAAAACAGATGCATTGTCGCTGATTTGTGGCCCTTCTCTTCAATTGCTCACCAAGAACCTCAGCTTTTAATTTATTAATTTTTATAGACTTCTGAGTTTCAGGAAAAACTTTGGAAGTGTACAGTGGTGCCTCGCAAGACGAAATTAATTCATTCCGTGAATTTTTCGTCTTGCGAAGCACGGTTTTCCATAGGAATGCATTGAAAATCAATTAATGCGTTCCTATGGTCAAAAAAAGTCCAAACAAAGCCAAATTTGGTACAACAAGAGTTTATTAAGTGCTCTTTAAAGTCACACATACTGTAAAGAGCATTTCAAAATTCAAACCCAGAATTTTTTTAAAAGAACAGCAGAGTGGCCCAATGGTCACAGAAAATGATAAAAATGCAGAAAAAACCCCACAAGCTTCCAGATTCTTGCAAACCCCTCCCCAACTGTTCCCCCAGCCACCCAGCACACAGAAATTCAAATCCAGAATTTTTTTTAAAAAACAGCAGAGTGGTCCAATGGTCACAGAAAATCATCAAAATGCAGGAAAAAACACACAAGCTTCCAGATTCTTGCAAACCCCTTCCCAATACCAAGTCCTTGAATTCCAAACACCCCAACCCAAAACCCAAAACCCCCCAAAAAAGTTTTAAAAGCTTAACTTACCAAATGGCTGCAAAAGAAGTTTTGGGAAAGCTTCAAAAATCACCAAAGTCTTTAAAAACCTCAAAAAAGGCTACTATGTATACTGCGTTCTATGAGTTGCTCCTCAAAGTCAAGTCGCAACTGTATTAACGGTGTTAAGAAAAAGGAAACTAACTTGCAAAACGTTTTCGTCTTGCGAAGCAAGCCCATAGGGAAATTCGTCTTGCGAAGCAGCTCAAAAACAGAAAACCCTTTCGTCTAGCGAGTTTTCCATCTTGCGAGGCATCCGTCTTGCAGGGCACCACTGTATTGGAAATGTCTGATGAGAGCTTAGAATGCAATGGATGTTTTAAACAGGGCTTATAAGAACAGAGCTGCCCTTCTGCTCCTTGTTCCCCTGTCTTCTTCAGATTAATGTTACTCTTCTTTCTTTGCCCTGTGCCACAACCTTTCCATTGCTTACAACTTCTGAATGCAACAAAGCTCCCTGTTATACAACAAGATTTACTTAATGCAGATTAATTGAGCAATCTGAATGCCTAATTTGCCATGCCAGGGGGGGTTGGGCTGGATCCCCTGAGGATTGCTGTCACGTAATGGCAATGGGTTTATTCCAGGCCTTTTTGCTGTGCCAGACATGAAGGTGGTGCAGTGAAGAGGCATTTCACCGGGCGAGTGCAAACGGCAGGGCTGTGTTTGTGCTGCTGCTGCTGGCCAGGGCTTAAGACTGTAGCCTAAGTCCTACATTGTGTGTAACCTATTTGTAAAACACAATTTCTACATGAACATGTGAAATGTGATTGATCCATTTATTACATTTAGAAGCCCACCCTTCACTAAGCATTGTCAGTCTTGTTTGAAGGGGGGGGGGCTTCGTTTCACTTGCCCCCTGTATTTGCATTTTACAATGAAAGCCATTGAAACCAGAATCTATTTGATGGTCTTCTCCCATAATTTAGGACATCTTTGGAAATTCCACCCCCATATTGTTCAGGTTGAAATTAGAGTGTGCGCACAAGACTAATAGGTAAACCGGTTTGGAGAGTGGCTGTTCAGATGGCTCCACAACCTGGTTCCGATGGCAGTGTTTTGTGTTATCTTCCGCCTCCCCCCCCCCCCCACTCCAAACAACCTTTACTGGAAAGCATATGGAAAGGAGAGCAGCCGACCTTTGGCACATTTATTGACACTCCCAGAGTTCATACTGCAACTCTACAATCTTTCCCTGAGATTATTAAAAATTAATTGATCACTTTTATATCCCCCCATGGTGCCCGACACTGTCGCTGCGAGAGGGGCCAAGGGGAGGAGGGCGTGTGCAGGCGTAGCAAACACACTGATAAATGTTAATTACTCTTTTATGGCCCTTGTCAAATTCCAAAGCAAGTCATAAATTCATTAAACTCTAACGGATTAAGCACATGCAGCTTATTTAGCCGCCATAAACAAGATCATTTGTATGTTGGTTTTTCCTTTTTTATTGCTTCAGCAGCAAAAAGGAGAAAAAATTGACTCAGGAGCTCCTGATGGGTTTGAAAAGTTGGGCAGTTAATATCCTGCTGCTATTGTCTCTTATTATTTTGTATACATATAGCTATGTACAATTGATATTTGGCATGATAAATTATTACTGTCTTATTTCTGGATAACAAAAGATAATATAGTAATATACCTTTTAGAGAACCAAATTGCATTGGTGAAAATTCATTCTGGCTTTCAAGTTCTTCAGCAACAAATAGATCCAACTCTTTTGCCAGTTGACATTGATCACAGTACAAAGCATGACCGCCGCCTATTTTGTATCTCCCCTGTCATTACACAATGTATAGTATCAATATAATATTATGGTAGTTCTGGTAAAACATGCAGCCTTCTTTTATGAAATGGTTTCTGCTTGAATTGACCGCTTTGGAAGTATGCTCAGGAACACCACATTTTCTTAGGATTCAAAACAACAGTATTTTGACTCTTCGGAAATAAGATGATTTTCTAAGCTGGAGCATGCATTACCCTACTACAGTCATAAATGTGGCCCCCAAAATGTCATGAGAACTTCTTGGATAGAACACCAGTCTCACTTAATTTCATTGACCTCAGAAGAAGAGATGTTCCTAATAAGAGAAATGAAAAGCTGAGGCAAAGGCACTTGATTGAACTTTCAGTCCATAAGACTGAAAGCTCAGAAACTCATGGTTCAGTGTTATAGCCTACACAGCTTGGTTCTGGTCTCCTGGTCAACTAGTTGACTAGGTCTTCCTTGGAGGAGAAATGGAGCACTGCAACAAAATAAGTTCAGTATACTTAAGCTCCAGCTACTGGAACAGTTGTCTCTGCAAATTCCCTGGAGTGTGGATTTTTAAGTACTGACAGGAGATACTGAAATGATACAGGATGGAACTTAGAGGTTCCAAAAGACAAGGGCTTGCTACTGAAAACAGCAGCTATTTGTTCAGGTCTCCCCTCCGCCTTAACATCTGGTACAGTTTATCCTGTGTCCTCCTGATAGCATTATGCTGCATTTTCCTGTCCCAGTTCTACATGCTTCTGCCACTGGTAGAACTTTGGGACATGAGCAAAGTTGCATTACACATTATGAAAACAGAGTCGGCACAGGGCTGCCATTTTCAGAAGCAGACTTTTGTTCTTCCGTAATGTGTTGTTCTGCTCTGAAATGTGACCATTCAAGTCACAGGGAGACTTGGATCAATCCTCAGCTGTTCCTCTTTGACACAAAAGTCAGTGGTGAGTCTAATTAGCACGCCACATTATAGAAATGTATGTGAAAAGTTCTAACATTCATACCCAAAATCACCATGTCAACTCTGCTTTTTCAAGGCTGGCAAAGAGCCCTTATTTTGCATGCCTCAAAGTCTCAACCCCCCAAAACAGTATGGTTGCCTGGAGTTGCAAACACCTTTAATTCTGTGCATGGCTGCCCCATGTGGTGAGCTATCAGAACTGCAGCTTTTAACATCTACATGGCAAAGTATTCTTAGGATTTAGACTGGCCCTATCTACCAAGGCTGGCCATTGTGTCCTAAGAAGGGCTCTCAAAGTCTTCCTGCTTGGCTTGGGCATTACTTGAGTAGCAAGCTCTTTCCGGCTCTCTTTCTTTTCGGTGTTTCTTGTCTCTTACTCCTTGGTTCAGCTCTTGGCCCTCAGTTAACCTATAACAGATCAGCTTTGACAGATCAATCTTAAATTATTTTTTTTTACCGCAACAAAACATTATAGAACACATACAGGAATCTATTTTGCAAGACTGCAGATGTCAGTCAAAATGGTCAAAGTGCTGTCTTAGATAGACAAGACCACAACAGCCTATCGTTACAACAAGTGAGATCTGGGGTGGTATAGTGGCTAAAAGACTGGGGTTGCCATCCTAACCCACTTATCTGGGAGCAGATGCCAATGAATTCAATATGACTTGCTTTTGAGTAGATATGGTTAGGGCTGTGCTGTGTGTGACTAATCAGAAAATTTTCAGTTCAAATCTCACTTTCCCCATGAACTGACTTGATTACATTAGGCAAGTGATTCCCCCTGCCCCCCATTTTCTGCAGCCATCCATCTCCAATATAGGAATGATGATAGCATTGAGCATTACAAGGTTGTTGTCTACAGCAGGATAATGTATGCCAATCAAGTGCTTTGAACATCATAAAATGTCCAAAGCACATTTCTGCTTAATTATAATAAGTAGAACCCCAAAACTTCCACCGGGACAAATTTGACACCACTGTTTTCTCCTCGGTTAAAAAGGGGCCACTAATAAGCATCCAGATATGGCATTGGTCTTGGTCCTACCCATTGGTTCATTGGAATATCTGTGGGGCTCCCCTTGCCTCGAGACATAAAAATCTGCCCCCATGTTTGATGGATTTATGAGCACAGGGGTGGGCAGTCAGGGGTTAATGGAAGAACTGTGCCCTGTGCTCAGCGGTAGCTAACAGCCACTAGCTAATAACTTTATGGCTTCAAAGCAAGGCATTTATCATGCTGAAGTTTGTTTATGCACTAGTTATACAGCACATTATGGCAGATCTAAGTTGGACTGATAAATTCTAGATGACAAGCAAGGCTACTGAATGGGGCTTGCCGAGTCCAAAAGACCAGTAGCTTTTTCCTGAACTCTGCTTCCAAGATAAGATTGTTTTCCCTCTCTGTTGTTTAGTGTGCACAAAAGTGCATAAATTTGATGTAAAAGAAGACATGGATAATGTCCAAGACTTTTGCAAACCTCCCGCCTTGTGAACAAGAGCTAGCAGTGTGTATGGATAGATGTGTGCATATCACACTCATTTTCTGCAATACAGAAGTGGAATTATGTGGCCAGAATAAGTACAAATCAGGCACAATTGTCCCCCCCAATGTCTCTTATTTATGTCATTTAATCTATGTGGACGAGGGGTTGGGACCAGCCATCAGGAATGTTTGCAAAGAGCAAGTGTTGAACTCTAAGCCCTTATCACAAAGCATTCCCTAAAGAACCCTTTGGAATTTTGAGCTGGCACTGGCACTTTTTGCATATTTTCAGTTTTCCTATCAGCATGCTGACCATAAGTTAAAATCAAACCTGAAATTCCATAAGTGTTAATTCCAAGTATGATTTTGCTTTGCAAGGAGCAATTCTGGCAGAATGGAATATCTGTGGAATGCTGAAGGAAAAATGTTGGCATATTCTATTTTGGTGGAGACATTCTACATACTGCATTATGACAAACCTAGGATTGCAACCCAGTGTACACTTTATGTGCACTGTACATACCCAACATGGTACCCTCCATACATTGTTGTATTTCAGTTCTCGCCAACCCCAGCTAGCATGGCCAGTGATCAGGGATGATGGGGTATAGTCCAGTCTCTGGAGGATGTTGGAACCCCGGGGGGCAACTCAGCTTCCTGAGAGGGGCTTGCATGGTGTTAAAACAGAAACAGAAGGGAATCTCCAAATTCCCACACAGTCCCAATGCTCTTTGCCTGTGTTGACTTTATATTTGATCTTAGACTGATATTCCTAAGTTGCAGCTTTCACTTCTGGTCTCCCCTTCACTTCTCTTTTGGATCCTTTTGGGAGAGGTCACCCTTGCTTTGTCTGCCAAGCACAAAGAGGCTATCTCTTTTCATGTCTTAGTCTCATTGGTACATTGCATTATATGCTTACTAAATTTCCCTGTGATGTATTTACAGAAACAAACATAGGCATAGATATACTTGTCAGTGGCTTAAGTGTGATTTATCATATAAAAGTGGAGTATAAATAAATAAAGTTAATAAACTGGAATAAACACACTGGCCTGACAAGACAAGGAAGGGAGATCTTGGAAGGTGGATGGAGACATGAATTCTTGGGCCCCAACAATGGAAGAGGTAAGGCACAGTAGTAGAATGCTCAACACAGGCTCTGCTTCTGTGTGGTGACTGGTGCTGCAAGCAAGATCCACACTTCCATTGCGTGTTTATCCAGATGCCCAACAGTTTATGGGGTTCCCGCAGTGACCCATTTGTAGAATGGTTGGATTGTGTAGTCTTCATCTATATCGATGCCAGTGTACTGATATATGTATCCTGATCTGAAATGTTTTGTGTTAATATTTGTATACATTTGCATGTTCACCCCTGAATTGCCTGATAGTTCCTGCATGTGTGTTCCTTGGATACATAAATTTGTTCGTTCATGTGGCTGGAGAGGTTTCCCTCCATAGTTGTGTATATGTGTAATGATGTGTATGGTGGGCATCTGAATTATATTGTTCTGTGTATTGTGATATGGTTACCTCCTGCTTCATGACTGTGCACATATGTTTGTACATGAACACATAGTCTGCTGTGACAGCGTGGTTACATTGTGTTCGTGGGTTGGTGTGCAAGTCTTTGTATGTGAGTGCCAGCCCTTGTGGGCTGTAAATCCTGCTGCCCAGCTGAGGAGGTTGAGCGGTTTATTGCTCAAGGCCAGGCCCATGAATCAGGCAGAGGTGTCGGAAGACGCATTAACTCGTAGCCTTTGCTCAGTTGCTGTGTGGTTCCAGGAGGGGCCCTGGAGGCAGCGATTAAAGGCGGCACCTTCCCCTTTCAGTTTTATGGTAAGAGGAAAGCAGTAAATTAGAGGCCCAGAGGCTTTAGGGCAGGCCTCGCCCTGACATTGCTACCTGCTGCTGCCCTGACAGCAAGCAAGTTAGGCCCAGTCCAGCCCTGGGACAGAGAGCTTTCCAGTGGACTGAGGAGCGAGATCTGTAGTGTGAGAGAGCTGATTTGTAACAACTCTCCTTGGATAACTTTGAATTTGGGCCTGTATACAGGTGCATTTTCCAGCACAACAAACATTTATTCTTCTTTACAAGCAAATACACATAACACACAGGCAGTGCCACAAACTCTGTGTGTGGTATATAAGGCCCCAAAGTGTAGAAGTTTCATAACATCGGAATCACCCAGTTGGAAGTAGAAAAGCTGTACCTGTGAATGTTGACAAAAATTGTGACATGTCTGTGATGTTCACTTTGGGGACCAAGGACAGGGTGAGCTTGAGCAAAAGAATAACTTGAGGACAAGTAGGGCCTATGCAATTGCTTATACAGTGATGTCCACTTAACCACTTCAGTATCTTTAGTTCTTCCTACAAAGGACTTATTCTCATGTTGCTATTGTTGTTAATATTGTACACATATTTTATCCTCGCCTGAGTGTTTTCTCAAGTAATGGAAACCTGACAAGGGGTGCTTGGTCCTCGCCTCTTAGGATAGTTTGCATTTCCTGGTTTGCCCATTTCTGCATTCATTTAATGTTGAGAAGCATCGTAGGGAATATGGGAGACACAGGCATGTTGTAAGACTGAGAAAAATAACAGAAATTTACAGCCACACATGTAAGAGGTGACACCATACTGTGTGCTTGCCTGCAGGACTGCTCATGATAGTGTTATGCAACACAGTAGAAAGAAATCCATAGGTGATTAGTGAGTTGTGTGAGGGCATTGTTTGTTGATTGGACATTTATGGGAAATTGGAGTAAGTACAGAGAAGAGGAAAAAGGATGAAAGATGAAGAATGTTAGACATATCCAGCTGAAGAAAAAAAGTTTACTTTATTTAGCTTGAAACTAACTTCCATTTAATAGAAGTTGCCTTCATTACTTTGCATGTTAAGCCTTTAGATCAAGCTTCCCTCTTGAAGAATCACTGTGGACTTTGATGTATGCCCTATGAAGAACTCGAGGACTGATTGCTTTATTGTAAAATATGACCCATTATGTGAGACGCTTATTTAAGAAGAACATGATTGATTCTTTTGTCATCAAAGTTAATTTCTATGAGTCAGTGTCTTAACAAACATATGGTGACTGTTACTGTGCTGTCACAACTTGTGGCATTGGTGGTGTGGCACAAGGCAGTCTGGAATACCAGTGCAACATCATGGTTCAAACAACGGCTACCTTCAACATTCACAGGGAGTTGTTTCCAACACTGCAGGCATGGAGTTTTGCTCATGCACTGGGATTTCCCCTCCCTCTCTCCTTCAGTCCCCCCCCCCCCCGCCGTCCCCAAATATGCTCTGGAAGGTCTTCCAACCCTCTGGAGCAGATTTTGAGGGTGCATTGGGGACTGCAGGGGAGAGGAGAAGGGAATTTTTTGTTGCACAGCAGCAGCATTAAATATGAAGCAACAGGGATGGAACTAAAGATGCTACTAGAAGCCCAGAGCTGCTGCCACTCAGTAACTCTCCCCACTTCTTGGTAACATCTAGTATAACCTAACCTTTGACATGGTGTCATCATGTTGCCTGTTTCCTCCCTCTGTCTCCCTGACAGCCAATAATATAATGTAGGAATGGGGATATGCACAACACAATCACTTTGAGTTACATAATGTGTTACATTAGACCAGCTTTCCCCAACCTGATGACATCCATGTGTTTTGGACTTCAGCTCCCATCAGCTACAGACAGCACAGTTGTAGCCTAAAACATCTAAAGGGCATCAGATTGGGGAAGACTGTACTAGACATTGCCAGGAAGAGGGAAGAAAGATGGAGCAGCTGCTGCTCCGTGTCTCTGATAACGTCTTCCTTGTGCATGACAGTGTGAGGTGAAATATTTGTATGGGGCTTTGCAAGTGTTCCAGTTTTGTCATCCATTTTATCAGGTTGTACCAGAGGCGTCCCTGGTGCCTGGGTATGTCTTAATACCCCTAGCACCACTGTAAGATGTCTGCCAAGGTAAATGTTTCTTTTTTTTCCTTTTTGTATTGCTTGCCTTTTGGCCTAGAAAGGCAGCAGCCTCTTTTCCTCTGAAACCTTTTTATGACTCCGGGTATAATTAACTCAAGCCATAAAAAATTTTCGAATCCAAATAGATATAATTAACATTTAATGTCACCGGGTTTTTTGTGGATAGTCAAGACTATTAAGAAGTGAGTATTGATTGAAGAGGTGAAGCAGATGTTTCAGTTATTGGATCAGGACATCAGAGGGAAGAGGGAGCCAGGAGGCTGTGCTGGAGCTGATCCAGTGACTCTTCTGTGCCTCCTGGAAGAGATTGGTGTGCTAGGAAAAAGGCAGAGATTTTGTAAGTATTTTGCAGAACTCCTCCTCTCGTGCACTTGACCTCCTCCTCCTGCTGCTGCATAAGGGAAAGGCAGGGGAAGCAACATCTGGCTGGTGGCGGCAGCAGCAGCAGCAGGAGGCCAAGCACAAGAGAAGAGGAACCTCCAGCCATTGAAGCTGTGCTGCTGCCACACTCGGCTCCTGCTGCTGTCCCAACATCACGTGTGCTCCATTGGCCTCCTCTCAATCTTCTGCGCAAATAGGTCCCTCTGCCTTTGAGCATGGTTACCTAAGACTCCTGCTGGCCAGTCTGTATGTCAAGAAAGTAAACTGCAGAGGTGCTTTTTTCTGAAGTCAAAGCTTGTTTGAGGTATAAATTCAGAAATAGAAAAAAGTGAGCAGTATCTACATAGAGTCAAACTACACCCCACAAAGTTTTAGCCATATGTTTCAGTATTGCACCCAATAGTCAAGCAACTGTTTAATCCAACTATGGTAAACCAAAACCAAGGTTATTCTGGTAAGAAGGTTCTTCGATAAAGGAAGGGGGAAATGGAATTGCTCTTTGGCAACATTGGATAGAATTGCAGATCTAGCCTACAAAATGCCTAAACTAAATATGACATGTTAGCTGTTGGGGTGCTAGCCTTTGAGGATTGGGGAACTGGAGGAAGTGGTACATTCCAGGAAGGCCTGTACAACATACCCGTCCTGTGTGTTTGAATTCACTTTAAATTGTCAGAAACCCTTCTTTTAGTTATTAGTTACATTTGTTTCACACACACTCAGTTTTAAAAATGCTGCCAGGAAGACTTTAGAGCTGGAGGGCCCATGTATTCCTCAAGATCCATCATAGCACCTCTTATTGGTCATGTCATAACTAAAGTGATCTTGACTGGACAGTTGCTGCTCATCTCCCACTGGCAGCTGTTTAATACCAATGAATGGTAACAACTAACTGGCATGGGCTGCCAGATATCTTTTCCCTTCCTGGTTCTTATTTAGCTCCCTAACCCCTGGCCTCAATCCTGACTGATTATGCATCTGTTTTCCCTGGTCATGCAGCATATCTGATTTGAGCCTGACCCCTTGGGCCAAGCCTTGCCTCCTTGCTAGATCCTAGGGCTCTTTAGATGACATTCTTGGCTGATTCCCCTGCCAGGCCTGCTTGGGAAGTGCCAGGCTGGGTGAGAGAGTGATGGCATGCCATATTTTGTGTGCCCCCTGATCCTGGGAGCAAGACTTCCAAGCCCTGGGATTGATTGGGGCTTCTGATGCTGACAGATGACATGAGCACAGGAACATGAGGCAGGTCAGCAGAGCAGAAACCAGCAAACGCAAAGAAACAGGCTGCATTGAGTTTAATAAATAAAAACAGTGACATGCTGTGCTAGGGCTAGGAGTAGGAGGCTAGCCCTGCACCAGCAGCTTCTGGCACCCCTCTGCAGCTGACACCAACGTACCAGCTCTGGATTCACCCCAAATGCCCTAGACAGCACAGAGCTGCCTTTCTCTGCCCACACACAAACTCTGATTGTTTGGAAGCATCTCCTGCCCTGAATGTTTTGTGTTCCTTGTACTGATCAGTGATTATCATGGTAAGGAGGAAGGAAACACTGTTGGCATCTGTGTGCTAGCATCTCCATAGAATTTATTCACCTTTGCTCACATGTTGAGTTCAAGATACTCAAATTGGTACAGCACTGTAGCTTTCTGAGTTCTTTAAGTACCCATCTTTCATTTCTCACCTGACCATTGAAAGTAGGAGCCATTCTTGTCCAGTATCCAGAAAAATATAAAAAATGTATACCAAAAATAATGGGATTGGGCTATTACAACAGAGGACCATTTTCTACTTTTCACACTAGTTGGGAAGACCAGCTGGGTGGACATTTTAGCCAATATAAGGGCCTCCTCAGATCTTCTTCCTCCCCTAATAATAATAATTTATTATTATTTATATGCCACCCATCTGGTTAGGTTTCCCCAGCTACTCTGGGCAACTCCCAACAGAATTAAAAACACAAGGAGATATCAAACATTTAAAACTTCTCTAAACAGGGCTGCCTTCAGATGTCTTCTAAAAGTCAGACAGGGTGGGTGCCACTACCGAGAAGGCCCTCTGCCTGGTTCACTTCTTGCAGGGAGGGAACCGCCAAAAGCCCTCGGAGCTGGACCTCAGAGTCCGGGTTGAATGATGGGGGTGGAGACAGTCCTTCAGGTATACTGGGCCGAGACTGTTTAGGGCTTTAAAGGTCAGCACCAACAGTTTGAATTGTTCTCGGAAACGTACTGGGAGCCAATGTACAAGTCTCTATCCATTTTGATGTGAAGGTGAATTGCAAAGTAAAATTTTGCCTATATGGATTCCAGGACTTATTTTTTAAGGGACAACATCAAGGGGAACTTGGCAGCAGGGTGGAGACACAAGGCCTTGCACATTTTCTATGTAACCTCAGAAAAACTTCCTGGGAGGCAAAGGAGGCAATTTCAAACAGCCCTTTTGGAAGAGGATTATAATGTGGAGATACAAAGGGGTGGGAGGCCTCATGAGTCTCTCCCTAATCTAACATGGCAGTGTTGGTGGAGATTACAGATATGAACTTTCCCGAGGAAGCCCTCTTGGCACAAATGGACATGTAGCCACACTCAGGCAATGTGTTGTCCACCCACACTTGGGGAGGAGAGGCAGAACTGTCCACAACATGGCAAGATATGCTGCAATTGGAATTGAATCCTAACAATTCTAACTGATGTAATAAAGTGTCAAGTGACTGAATATCTGGCCTTGAAGTTAACTTGATGCATTAAACTTACGGTTTGGTCCTAGCAATCCTGTGGGCATATTTTTCCACCTAATCCTGCAGCAATCCATAAATTATGTATGAGGTTGTCCTGTGTTTGTGTGTTTAATAGAAGTTTTTCAAATTGTAAATTCTAACAGGTAGGTTTTCAGTATTTGATATTTCAGGCTGAGAAATTGGCAAGTACCCCACTTTGCACTTTTGGGATAGGGAAGGCATCACAGGGTCACTGTTGGAGAGGGATGAGGGACTCAAGGTGTTATGCACCAAGCTCCTTGAGACCTCTGGCACACTTAAGCGCATGCACTGTTCTTCTGACCACTACCAGCCTGCAGACCCTTCAGAGGATGCAGCTCTCATAGTGGAGAAGACTGCCTGGATAGAAGTAGAGTCAAAGCAATACTTCACCATGCTACAACTCTCTGTGAACTAGTTGGTGAAAGGCAGTATCTCCCCACTTTTCTTTGGGGTAGCCTTCAAATACTTCAGTTGACAAGGCCTTGTGGGTATCTGAATGGAGAGGCAACTTGCATTCAGAAAGGATAATTTTGGGGGATTTGGGAACTATCTTCACCAGTGCGTCTGCATTAAGAGATGGATTTTGCAGCATTTGCTGCTTCCAGGTAAATTCCAGTTCCAGGGTTTCATAAAGTTCCCATTGAAACTGTAGCCAGCAGCAACTGAAATCATATTGCAGTACTTCATCTAGCAATGTTGCAGTTATCTTTCAGTATATGCTTTTCTCAGCGTAGAACCCTTGCATGTTATAATCGTCTTTGCTATTAACAACGCCTTATTGGCATCCCAAAGTTACCTGTAGATCTGCAGACATGGCTACACTGCCTCCCCTCTCTCCTGCAATCAGAGTCTGTCTATCTCTACTATAATATCAGCATGTTTCTCCTTAGAGTTGGATGGAGTTTGAGAAGGTTTCAGGCAGGGGTCTCTACGTGCCTACCTGGAGTGAACCTTGGACCTTCTGCATGCAAAGCACCTTCTCTACCACTGAGCTACCGCCCTTTCCTAAGATTAACTAGATTGCACTGAGTAATTCATGTAAGCCTTTTAGAACTGTCCATTCATGTTTCCTGAATGCTCATTCTTCCTTTTCTTGCAATTGCGAACTCAGTCTTTTGCTACTTCAAAAATAACCCATGCATCAAGACATGTCAATATGGTGCAGCGTGTCAAATAAAGTGGGGAAAGAGCCTTAAAATTGGATAGTGATAGGGACAGATTTAATTTCTGCAGAAATCAATTAGCTGGAGAAAACAGGGTGGTGGGTGTGGTGAACAGGTATATAGTGCAGTGATGCAGATTCAGTTCCTCCTGCTCACCTGTCTATGTTGTAATAGAGTTGGGGTGGAAAGCTGGCCAGGATGAATGTCAGCATGACAGGTGCAAATTAGTTGTAGGAAGAGTTTATCTTTTTACGTTGTAGTCCTAGACATACTTACCAGTGACATGCAGTTAATTTTTTTCATAGGGGAACAGTTAAGGCCAGAGGCACCAGCATGCAGGGGGGGACACACAACTTCATGCATGTGATATTGTGAAGTCCTGACATTGTGCATGTGAGCATCGCGCCTCCCTAAGCCTATCAGAAACTTCTTGGGCTTTGCAAAGGAGATGCCAGAGCTCTGACAGGAAGCTAGAATCCTCCTGTCTCCTTCCGAAAGCCGATGGGCTTTGGCAAGATGGCAGGACAGATCTTGGACCCATCAGAGCCTTGCATCTCCCTCCCTAAGCTGGGCAGAAGCTTCCCGGGCTTTGGGAAGGAGGCACCAGGGGAACCTTTAGGGGACTAGCCTAGTTCCCTTAGTCCAATGACCGCACTGCACTGATACTTGTCTGTGAATTTCTCACTGAACTCAGTGGGATTTATCATACTGAATAGATATGCATAGGGTTGCTCAGTTAAAAGGTTTTATGCAAAAGCACTCAAAAGGAGAATATTAAATAGTGAAAGACCACAAAATAAGTTGCAGGCTGCATAACCCCCTTGTGCAAATATCAGCTGCAGCGCATGAAGAAAGCTGCCCTCTTGGATCTTTAACGGTCAGTGGTAATGGTGGGATGAGCTCCTGAAAAGACACAGGTGCAAGAACAATGATTGCACAAGTGATCTCCCAATCTGTTGACTTGGCTACACATTGACTGACGTTGAATCAATTGCTGAATAGTCCAGACCACCCTGGCCATGTAGCAAATCTTAAATTGTCCTAGAGACTTGTACCATGATAGTCACAACTTGCATAGTGAAAACCACTGGTATTTTTCTCAGGATATTTCAAGTTCCCCCAATTCTGGTCCTCAAGACTGAACAGAGTACTTTTAAAACATATATATTACATATTTGACTGAACACAGTACTGTAGATGATGGCTAGCAGGGCTGGATACAAGTGCATTGACTAGTTTTTCTTTATCTTTAGATTCATTATATCCCTCTTTTTGGCCAAAGTCTTTGAAGTGGCTCACAATGAGACCATCATATAAACTACAGACAAGAAAATAAAATACTTATCTTAAAACATAGTTGTTAATACCACTAATGCAACCTTAAAAGTAGGAATTGAAAAACAATAACAAATAATTTTAATTCAGGGTTCACGAGTTAAACATCAATCCTGTTTGACTCGGGGGGGGGGGAGTGCATGCTGGAAAAGGTGAAGAGAGAAATTCCCTGAGCAAGTTTGGGGTGCCACACCTGAGAAGAACCTAAATCTTATAGCTGTCTGCTGTACACCAGACAGCAAGGACACTTAAAACAGGGTTTTCCGAAATTATATTAAAACACGGGAAGGGACATGTGGAGGATATACTCCTCCAGATAGCCAAAACCCAAACTGTTTTATTATCTCAGTTCCCACCTTATTTTGGTCAACATTTCTCATGCTTATTTTATCATGCAGCAAACCCCTCTCTATTGCTACTATTTAGCCATTTATTTTCTTATTTTGTATTTGAGGTTTTTGGCCTGTGTTATCATTTTCTTGGAATTTAATTTTACATGTCCAGTACTCTCAATTTATCAAGAGGGTTTTGAATGTTAATATTTCCTTCCAAAGTGTTCATGGTCCCTTCCAGCTTTGTGTCATCGGCAACTTTGATAAGTGTGCTCTACTCTTTTATCCAAGCCATTAATAAAAAGGTTGAATAGCAACATGCTTGAGATAATCTAATTACATTACTTTGGGCTGGAATGCATTCAGGATTAGCTCTTAGCCACTGGGTCACATTCTGTTCCCTCTGCTGGATCAAGCACTTCCTTCAAACTTTGGTTTAAGCTTGCTCCCCTGAAGCCAGAGATCTGAGTGTGATAGCATAGTCTTGCATTGGTGGAAGATGCAGGATGGCGGGTGAGCTTGTGGGGCAAGGTGCCTGGGGAGCTGTTCATCTAATTCCAGGAGGAGAAGTGTGTCAGCCTGAGCAAAATTGGCTGGCTGCTGGATTTATTCATTTTCCCTTGTCTCTGCCTTGTGGCAGGTGTTATGCTAAGAGCCTTCGCCGTACAGCCATCTCGCTAAAGCCCAGGGCGGCTTAGCACTTTAAATGGTTTTGCTGCCACTGCAGTGATCCATGCTTGTCAACAATTTGAGAGCCCTGGAGAGTGTCCACACAAACAAGATGGTAGAGGAGGAGGAAGCAGCCAGCAGCAAAGCTAAAGCAGGTACAAATGCATCCAGCCTAGACGTGAGGATAAGCTATTCAGCTTCTCTTATTGTATTTGAAATGTTACTTACCTATGTATGAACTGATTTATATCAGAATCCTAGAAATATCTCTCATCTCTGTGCAAAAGCATCTTGCATTTCTTCTTTTCCAATGGCTAAATGTTAAGCACAGAGCCAAGGTTAGGACACTTAAATGCCAACAAGCAAGTAAAATCAAGTTTGAACAATTTCTGCATTCAATGACCAGCATAGTAGGGGACAACATTTCCACTCACCCCAGTCTTTATTTACAAGACCAGGGCAAGAAATTGTATCCAGGAAGATGATATTTCCAATTGAAAATATTACCTAGCTACATGACCGGTATGGAATATAGCCAAGCACGCAGACTCCTAAACAAAACAGCCTGAGCTCTTGATGCCCAGGGTGTCTCATAAAGTTTCTGAAAAATCTAAGTCATTTACACACAGGTGTTTGATGTGGATTCCCAAGGTAGCTAGTTCACTGTATCCAGAAGGAAGTTAAATTTTGAAACAGTGATCAATACAATTAGATTGGTGTTTGGAGCACTGAAACCTGCTCCCAGAAACGGAATTGCTTCTATGGAAGTACTGTATTAAAGGCATGTTCAACCAGGCTGAACCAAAAGTGGTTGGCCTCTGAAGCCAGCTTGTGGTGTTCAAACAGTGTTGTAGATCTTGTTATGTGTTAGCATCAGGTGCTTTATCATTAATATTTTTATTTATTTACTAAATATCTATACCACCCTTCATCTGAGGATCACAGGGTGGTTTACAACATAAACACACAATAATGCATACCACAATAACACAGTACCCCGCCCCCCAGTTTAAAATGCCATAGATTGTTTAATTAGCCAAAGGTATGGGAGAAGAGGTGCATAAAAGGAGTCACAATGTGGGCTATACTTTTCCTTTTATGCTGAAAGCACACAGCTGTTTAAAGATTTTGTAGCCAGCTCCAGTTGCCTGATATTGATGGGAGAATCATGAGACTTCAAAAACAGAGGGGGTTCTTTGGTTTTTTGTTTCCAAATCATTATCACATGAAAGACCTATGCTTAGTCAAAGACGCTTTGAAGGAACTTTTATTTTATTGACATTTATATCTTAATACTCATGTTTTAAGGTGTGTGCCCTGCTCTCTTGAAAATGGTTAAATGAATGCATATTTCACTATGAAGACCATGCAGGGAGGGGAAAAAACAAAGCTACTGACCAAAAGTGCATCTGAGCAGCAAATTGGCCATAAATAATCATACTCTTGACTGATCCTAGCACATGGGTGACAGACAAATTAAGACCATGAGATTTTGAGGTGCATGTCAGTAAGCATTGGGTGTAACTCTTGGCTTGGTCAGTGGGTTCCCTCTTGGGTACAAATTGTTCTCACTGGACTAGAATCTGTGGAGCAAATGGCTAACAATCTATAAGCCACCTGGCCATTACATAGGTATCTAGGCCCTTTTCCATATTTTTATGTTTTGTTTTGCTAGTTCTGCTTGCCATCTCAGGTGGTGCTGGTGGTAAAACAATCTCCATGAGTCAAGGCAATGGTGCTGTGGCCTGCAGGATACCTAGCGTCATATTCCTCATATCTGGCAGGATTTGATATGGTTTCAGTTATCCAGCACAATGGAAAATTGTTAATCATATGACTCTTTCCCATGGAGAGGGAGAAATGACTTTAACAGCATTGGTGGGTTAACGGCTTGGCCTCGCTGATATGGCAAGGAGTTCAGTTCATGTTTGGTTTTAATAACCATCCCTTATTGCTAGCAAAAAAGATTCAAAGCAAACAGGCAACAGGGCAGTCAGAAGCCCTGTTGCCTACAACTTTTTCTCCCAGCCCGCCCCATACATTTACCTAACGCTAATGAGATGTATTGATTGGAATGATGGGATTTGTAAAGGTCGTGGGGTGACAGTCCATAAAACCAGCTGTGCCGGATCTGCAGCATCAGGGCCGATGGGTCTGGGGGGACAGATTAAGCCTTTGCACTGCAAGAGCTGACATCAATTACCTTGCAGATGTGTGAGCAGTTATAATGTATCTTCCCATGAGGCAGTTAACTCCACAGAGGTTCCTTTCCCCTACTCAGTTCTCCAAAGCCTGTTGAGTTATCTGGTTTAATCTTAGTAAATCAGAAAGGGAGAGGGACGCAGAACTGCTTGTGCCGTACCCTCTTGGGAAGTGCTGGCCCACTTCCAATGCCTTTGTCATGTGCTGTGAATTCTGACTGAGTGATCAGCATAGATATGGTCCCGGAATCTAGGCTGCCAGTTACCGTTTTGCATGATAGACACATGGTGTTTCTTTAAGGTCCTGGCAAGAATGCAGAGTGAACTTCAACACACACATACACATTTCACACCTGTAACAATAGATGACTTCTCCTTACCATGTGGCAGGAGATGCTTTCCCCTTAATGTTTCACTCCAGAACATGTGGAATGGTAAAAACAGTGGGCTGTGAGAAACTCTGGAACACAGTAAGGGATTGGCTTGAAGATATTTTTGAAGACGGAACTTAAGGTAACTTAAATAACTGTCAATGCTTATCACTGCATTTGTTGTAAAACTGCCACTACCCATAAGCTCAGTTTGCATTAATCAGCACACTTTAGCCTGCATACCCTTAAGGAGGTGTTCCAAAATAAGGTATTTAAAATGCAGTTATCTCTTTTTACTAGTCCTTAAGATATTCATGCCCTATGAAATTTCAGTCATTTGTGGTCAGCTTCTAATTTTCGCTTGTTTTTATTTTTGAAATGAAGAAATTGCTGATTAGAGTCATGACATCTTCTCTCTAAGGGCATGTCTTTGCAGATCCCATTTTTAGATCTAGTACTCAGTCATCATCTAGGGAAAGATATCTCGTTTGAATTTGCTGTCTACTACTAATAAATATTTTTTCAAGGCCTATGAATGGGTCTTACTTCCAACCCAGCCAAGTTATACTACATGTTGAAAGTAGAGCAAGTATCAACAATATCTGGCCTGCCAGTCAACATAAGCCTTATACTTTCCTTCTTTTGGCCCACTAATTCCTGGTCTGGATTATTAGTTGTTCTTTTGATGCTATCATTCCAGACCTAGTTCAGGATTTGGTGGAAAGCCACATTCCTATTTATGTTGATTTGAATTTGGTGCATGAAGGCAGTGTGACCTAATCCTAGTTATTTCATTATTTAGCCCTTTGTTGACTTCCATCCAAGTACTAAAATCCAAGCACTTCATCTCTACAGGTACATAGACCAGCGTGTGCATCTATTCTAGTAATCACTCTGTTGGTGGGTAGAGATTGATACTTAGGAGGATTTCAGATCCTTACTGTTAGCAGCAGGTTTCTTATGCTGAAATGATGTGTGGTATGCACATGGTCCACAATGTACCACGATGGCAGGTCTGAGGCAGAGAGAGTTATTAGCCTGATCCTTGTTGTGCTCCAATGCCATAGATGGTACTACTGCTCTCTAGTCCAGGAGGATCTTTGGTACAGTATAATTTTTTCTCTCAGTACAAGCACCTTGTTACTCAAGTTGCATTATGTAGTCTTATCTAATTCTCTTACTCAAATGAGCTAGTGGTAGGTAATGTAGTTCAAGCTACGTCACCTACCACTAGTTCATTTGATCTTTGTTTTCCTTCCTTGGAACCTGGCCATGCACTTTTGGGGAGCAAAGCTGCTTGCCTCTGGCTCTTAGGGCACTTTGTTGTTGGTTTTGAACTGAACATACAATAATCAAAAATAATAAAAACTGAAAAGTGTATTTTATCTTAATGTGCACATTTCTGAATGTATTTTATCTTAAAATATATACATTTTACAGTATTGCAAAATTTGGAGAAGTATGAAATCTGAAATATAGTTACATTCATCCTTAGTCAAAGAGGTGTAGACTGCAGAGGAATTCATAGAAATCAAATTCTTCATCCATCACTACTTTGCCTCTGAACATCAACAGACCTTCATACTGACATATTTTCCCCAGAGGGAGAAGCGTATGGTCCTCTGTTCAAGGTGCAGTCAAAAGATACAGGCTACTGCATCTCACATTTAGTTTCAGCCTTGGATTGCCCTGCCTAGACAATCCAAGGCTTGCCACATGATGCCACATGATGGGGTGGAGCTGCTTCCTGTGGCTACTGTAGTCCTACTAAAATCCTCTAACCACAATAAACCAATGAAAATACATTTGTGGGCACCAGAAGACTCCACCTGATTTTGAAATTTTCCCCAGAGTATGTTGCCATGGGGGAATTTAATATTAAATCCCAGCAAACGCCCTCACCCTCTGTTCTTAACTCATCCATGAATGTAGCAGCATCTGTTCCTTCTTCCACCCTGCCTGTGTGTGTGTGTGTGTGTGTGTGTGAGAGAGAGAGAGAGAGAGAGAGAGAGAGAGAGAGAGAGAGCGCGCTCTTGTGGGCTTGCTTGCTCTTTCTCTCTCCTGCTTTTGCTCTCTGCGCTGGTAATGAGTGGTTTGCAGTGGGAACTAAATGAAGTTGATTGCCCACTGGTGTCTGCCATTAGTGGTAATTAGTTAAAACATCAGAGTATAAACAGTAAATTGGATCTAATAATTAATACTAGCACTCAAGCATATGAGATAGACTGGGAGAGAAGCAGCAGCTTGTAAAATCAGTCGGGGATGTTTTAATTAAAAAAGAAAGAATGTAAGTAACACTGTATTGGAAAAAAGGACAAAAGGCATTGGGGCTGCCTGCGCTCATTAGCAGCCTAAGATTCTGTCTGCTCCAGGGCGCAGAGGAGGGACTACTAGCCCCCAGAAAACTCCAGGTGTAGAGCAAAACAGGATCTTGGGTTTTCCATTGCATGCTGAAGGAGAAGGCGGAATAATTCCTCCGGCAAGTTAATTTCTGGACCAGCGTGACATTTATTGGGGTTTCCCCCATCTTGGGTTAGTAGAAAGGTTTTGCAAATGTAACTTTTTTTTTTTTTTTAAGCTTGTAAAATTGCAATATTTTCGCATGCCCACCAGGGTTTCCTGTTTTCAAAATCATAAAATTCACAACAGGTCCCAAGTTTATACTTTTTTAAAAACAAAATATTTTTGATAAGGGCAAAATATTCTTCTTTATTTTGCTGAAGACCAGAAGGTCTACATATGTAAAATGAGAGATGTAAAGGAATTAAAACAAAATAAAGAAAAGCAAATTACCTAAATAGGGCTGCAGTTTTACACACAGTTAAGCATGATGGGCAGAACAAACTGTAACAAGGCAACGTGTGACATGAAGTACCATGTTCACCAGGCCATATTTACAGCCCTACTGGCCAGGGTAGAAGATAGGGTGGGTTTTTTGTTTTGATTTTGCTGCACTATCTTCCATCTGGAACAGCAGATTGTGCACCTCTTCAGGAAACAGACTGGCCATGGATCCTGTGGATCTGTCTCTCTGAGAATTCATCCACTATCCCAGGTCCAGTGCCTTAGGCTGTCACCAGAGAGAGAGACATAATAAATAATAGTAGGAGTGAGGTGGTGCCACATTATGTCTTCATAATGTACCGAGTGTCTGTGCTAAAAGCATTAGTAAGAAGGTGAGATATCCCTCCACTGGGTAGTGAATAAAAGCTCTCTCTCTCTCTCTCTCTCTCTCTCTCTCTCTCTCTCTCTCTGTGTGTGTGTGTGTGTTCATTACAGCCCTTCTCTTCCTCAAATTAGCTGGAACTGGCATATTCCTAAGAAATGGCCTTTCCCCCCTCCTGCTCAACACACAGAGGTTTTATGCATTTCCAGGAACTGTGGTACCAAACCTGAAATTGTTGTGGGGCTAGACCTGAGTTGTATTGTGCTGATTTTTTTTGGATTTTGATTTCCACACAAACGTTCCACGGTTGAGTGAGGAGGAACTAAAATGTTTATGACAAAACCTCTTCTTCCCACTTTTTAAATGTGTCTGTTCATGCCCATTCATAGATACTGCATTTTCAATCTGTTTCTGCTTTAAAGGTAAAGGTAAAGGACCCCTGACAGTTAAGTCCATTCGCGAACGACTCTGGGGTTGCAGTGCTCATCTCGCTTTACTGGATGAGGGAGCTGACGTTTGTCCGCAGACAGTTTTTCTGGGTCATGTGGCCAGCATGACTAAGCCGCTTCTGGCGAAACCAGAGCAGCGCACAGAAACGCCATTTACCTTCCCGCCGGAGCGGTACCTATTTATCTACTTGCACTTTGATGTGCTTTCGAACTGCTAGGTTGGCAGGAGCAGGGACCGAGCAACGGGAGCTCACCCCGTCGTGGGGATTTGAACTGCCAACCTTCTGATCGGCAAGCCCTAGGCTCAGTGGTTTAGACCATAGCGCCACCCGCATCCCTTTGTTGCTGCTTTAGGTCAGTGCAAAAGGGGACACATCTCTGTTGTACCTGAGTTTACCATATAGTACTGAGCTGTCTTTCATTGCCTGCTAACACTGTGAAGATCCCTGGTCCAAATGTAGTTTGTATTCAGTGCCAGATCTTCAGATTTTGCCATAGAAGGCAAAAGTCTGCTCTGGCACCCACCTCTCCCTTATTGTGAACGATGGGCTGTAAACCTGCAACCCCAAATTAAACAGAGGGAGGAAGCCACAGATCCTGAAAAATTCCTACAGACAGCCTTTTACAATGTTTAATTCTTTGATGCACCTTAACGTCTTTTACAGTAATGATTTTCTCCAACCCGAAACCAAGCTAAGCAAGTTTGCACCTAATACTTAGGTGGAAGACTTCTAGGGAAGCCATACCCAAGCTTCCCTGAAGGAAGGCTGGATAAAGTTTAGCAAATAAATAATTAGTACTTTGTCACTTAGCTCAGTATTGCCTGAGCAGACTGGCAGTAGATCTGCATGGTTCTCTCCCAACTCTACGTGGAGATATGGGAGACTGAACCTGGCACTGTCTACTTGAAAAATAGATGCTCTCCCACTGAGCTATGGTCCCTTCCCCCTTGTGAATCTTGTATTGATTTTGAGGGGAAATCCCAACAACACAGATGAAGTATTTTACTCAGGATGGCAGCAGAGGAGGAAAGGGAAAACTTTCCCTCTCCACATTTGGATCACATTAAGAATCAGCGATTGATCAGCTAATGGGGGTGATTTTAGTAGGAAAATGGCACAGGACTACCACCCACCCAGAGCACTGTAATCCTGAACTACTCTTTCTGCTGCTGCTATCTCCCACTAGTTCCAGCTCAATGCTCATTCCTTCACTAACTTTTCCCCTCCTCACCTTCTCATGAGCGTAGAACAAACACTGCATTGTTTCAGGCAGTGGCAGGTATAAGAAAGGTAGGGGCAGGGTACTGTTTGCTGCCACCCCTAACCTGCCACCCAGGGCAGTTGCCTCCACCCCTCAATTTGTGCCTGGTTATGACTCTAGGACAGAAAGTGGGTGGGGATGTGTCGAGTGCCAGCTCGACATCTGAAGAAATCAGTCTCACACCATGATGGGTTGAAGAAATATGGCCGCTCTGGCTCTTTGGCTCCTCTGGCCCCTTGGCTGCTCTGGCCGCCTTAGAGCTACTGCAGCACAGCCTTTATTGTGTGAAGTCAGAATGATACAAAATACAAGCAAAGCAATTTGTTCTCAGCCAGCAGATAAGGGCCATCGCACTAGACCACGCGAGCGATCAGGCTATGCTAGTTGACCAATCATTTGGGACAGCACGAGCTATTCACGCGCTGTTCATGCTCCAAGCAATGTCTTGTGCTGCAAAATCACTCTGCAATAATAAGAACTCTGCTCATGCTCTTATGTACAAGCAATCATTTTCCCACAGGGGTGCACATCAAATGTATAATCCCCATCTAGTTCCTGCCCCAACTAGGGGCAGGAGTATTAGTCTGGTTATAAAATAATAGAATCATAGAGCTGGAAGGGACCACAAAGGTCGTCTAGTCCCTTTAATGCAGGAATCTCTTGCCCAATGTGGGGCTCAAACCCATGACCCTGAAATTAAGAGTCTCATGCTCTACTGACTCAGCTACCCCAGATATTCTACTTTCCCCCCTTTTCAGTAACCCTCCCACCACAAACATTTTCACACCCTTTTACAAATGGGTGGAAAGAATTGCAAAATGCATCCCTTGCTTCAGTTCAGAAGTTTCCCTAGGCAGCGGCTCTCACTTAAGTGTATGCTTTGAGGGCGCTTAATATTACACACTATGCATCCTAAAGCATTTCAAAGAGATGTCTCTGAGCCTGGAACCGTTGCCCCTGCTCTTTGAGGTTTGAGGCACTGGGAAGGGAACACACCCAAATCAGGAGGGCCAGACCAGGAGGGCTGCACATGCATGGTTGTTAATCATCTTCTGAATGCACTAACGATGCTAATGCTGTAAGTGACAGTGGCCCATCTTTAGGGCCATGATTTAGGGGCTCTGAGCGGAAGCCCAGCTCTAGGGAGTAAATGCATGAATTCTCCACTGATACTAAACCTCCTAATAAATCTTGCACACACCAAAAAGCCCTAAGCACTAAATCCCAGAATCCGGTAATTGAAACCCTCCAAGCTCATGGGGATGAAAAGGTAAATTGCCCACGTGTGTTTTTATTATAGTTTACCTGATTATCTCCCAGGGAGACAAAGGAAAGCAGGGTCTTCAAATTAACACACCACATTTCACACTGTGGAAACAGTATCTGTAACATGAGCATATGGCTGAAGGACTGAGTTCTATGCAGCAGGGCCTTGGGATAACTGCAATTTCACCTGATAGATATCCAAACCCGATGTTACACTGTTGCCTCTGTATTGCATCTCTTTGCTGTTCTCCATTGCCCTCTGCTGCCTGCTCTGTGGGAGAGCCAGATGCATTAGGAATGGCTTATAATATTGTTCACAATTGTGGTTGTGCATTTCATTCATAGAAAGAAACAAGCAAGTGCTGTGCTACAATGCTAACTGTCAACACAATGCTGCGGATATTAAACATTATAAAGTTCAGCTTGCTATAGAAATGGTTGAGTTTATCTTCTTAATCACAAAAAGCTAGATGTGAGATGCAACATAGTGCTATTGGGTTCTCTGTTGGCACAATGAGACTTTGCCTTCCTCTCTACCCCCTAAAGCCCCTTGACCCAGAAGGTTGGGGGGACCCTCTGGAACAATTTTTGGTGTGCCCAGGAGGCTGGATGCCAGGCTAGATCGTATTATCCCACTTTATACATTGTAAACTAGGATTTAGGAGAATCACTTGTCCAGAGCCATTTAACTAAGTTTGTGTCTGAGCAGGAATTTTATTTCAGTTCTCGTATTTCTGTAAACCTCACTGTTGAGATGGGTTAGTAGCAAGTGATGGTAAAATCTATTACTGTGTCTGTGTGTTTGGGATTTATTAGTGGCAGTTTCTTGAAGGATGCCCTACTTTAGATAAAGAATAAAAAAGGTACAATACCGCCCCCAATCTCCTAAGAAAGAAAAGTGTAAGCCAAGGATATATTGGTCCATTTCTTCTTACATTGGTCACCAACATAGCACTAGATCCCAAACCTACTAGGAAGTCTTCCATGAGATAACTTAGAGATGGGGCACTCAGAGTCAATGACAAGATGGGATGCTCTGCTGGGACATATTGACCAAGACATGGACAACGCCAGTGCAGTGCCTTGTTATTGTGGTGCTCTCAGGTTTTTCCTCAGGTCTTTTTAATGTTTCAAATTCTATCTATCAGAGTGCTACAGTTCAGGGTAATCCTTATAGCTCTACACTGTTCAATGAGATCATTGTTCTTGGATATCAGTTGTCTCAGGTTCAAAATCTGTAGCATATATCTTTGTATTGGGACGTTCTGGTATCCAGAGTGAAAGGGGCATGGTCCATGAGAACGTCATCTTCACTTTCTGTAATAGACTCTGTGACCTGATTTTTTTTGGGGTGAGACAAAAAGAAAAGCTTCATTCATTTTAAGACACTAGCAGGTAATGTCCTATGGCTAGGACACAGGGTGCTATGAAGTTGGCATTTTGTCATGAGCTCCCAGCATGCAGTCTAATGTATTCTTCTGCCATTTAACTAACCCAGGTTCAACTTACCCAGAACTCTAATGGAAGCCAGTGTGAGGGCTCTAGCTAACAACAGTAGGGCTCCCTCCCCCTGCACCTCCCCAAAATCTTCTCTAGAGGATCAGGAGAACCCACCCCCTGCAGAACAGCATGTGGGGAGAGAGGGGGGTCATTCCATCTGGCAAGAGGAAATGCTTGTGCTGACACAATGATCAGAAGTGTGATGTTGACTTCCTCCCACTGTGTTGAGGTGTAACCCCGGGAAGTGTCGAAACAGACTTAAATGCATCACACAACATGTTGTGAGCTAATGGCAAAATGCTAATTTTGTAGCACTCTGTGGGGCTACAGTATCCCATTTTCTCTAGCACCCCTCTCATTGGATCTGTTGCCTCATGTTTGTCTTCTTCAAGCCCATTAAGTTCATTTCCTTGAAGGTTCTCACCCTTCTCACATGGAAATATTCATGCATACAGCTGTACTTGCAATAGCTTCCTTCCTAGAAATACAGAGCCATGGCAGGGGGGAGTGGAGGAACTCAGTATGCATCATATAGGCGGATGGGGCTAGTTGGTGCACCATACTTGCTCACCATGTAAGATTGAGTCAGTGTTTGCTTGCCAATTCCCTTCCCCTCCTTTTCTTCTCTTCAGTTCCATATTCTAGATTTTTGTTGGCTTCTATTTTATAAAATCAATAAGCTGTAGCTATATCTAAAACTGGAAGGCAACTTCTATATGGAAAGAGATTTCCAGGTAGGTTGACTTTACCTGCCGAGTAGTCTGCGGAGTTACTAACCATTTCCTTTCTTACTGGCTGTCCTGCCAACTGTACAGAATGAACTTTCATGGTAAGAACAAATTCCTTTGTGTTCCGCCTTTTATATTAAACCTTGTTTTTCAGGAAATCTCTGCTGTCATTACAGATCAAGCAGAATGCTCATGACTATCAGTGTTCAACCAGGTTGTGAGCTGCAGCTCAAAAGATGCAAAAAACCCTGGGAGTGTTGGCAATGAAATGTCAAATTAAATGAACTGCTGATAAAGACAAAAATATACAAGCAAAGAAAATTTGCTTACAACGCTTTTGAATGAACTGCTCCCTTTTTCAAAAGATCTTGAAAATTATTATGGCTAGTTACAAAGAACAAACAAAGGAAGCTTAAGAGAGAAATATTTACCCACACGCAATTGATCTTCGAAGGGCCGTGCCACAAGTGTGGCAAATGCCAACAGCATAACTGAGTTCTAAATAAGATTGATGTAAGATGAGGATATCATTTTCTAACAATTAAGATATCTGGGCCCTACTTCCTTTTAAAATGGGTGTCCTTAAATATTTGACTAAAAAAGACTGGAAATAATCAACCTTTATAAAATCTTTATCTAATTCCTGTCCAGAGTGGGTTACTGGAGTTGCTGTTCTTATGCAGTAAGGGTGGTTTAATCCTTGTTGGTATGTTTGCTTTGTGGATGCTTGTTTTGAAAGAGATGCTAAACATTAGAGTTCTCCACCATGCCCTCATTTTCTACTTTGGGCCCTTGAATCCCTAAGCAGCTTCATAAAACGCACTCTGAAACTTGAATAGAGCTGGGGGCACATTCCTGGAAAAGTGCTGGAATCTTGCTGAATTTGAGGGGATGTGCATATTAAAACACTCCAGCTCGAGCCTTATGGAGAGGCATCCGCCCATCATTTCTCAGGTCACCGCTTGGCTAATGGTCTATTAATTTGTTCAGTCATCCCATGTGAGTCAAACTCAATTTCTGGTCTGTGATTCTTCCCTGTCAGCAATGTGATTGATTGGACGTATGACTGTCAGCGGCTGCTCCAAATCCAACCCCCACCCCGCATCGTCCACCACTGCTCACCAAGATGTCTTCCCACCGCTTTGGCAGGCACATAGATACACATACACCTACACACACAAATCTCTCCTAAAGAGCAGTCCGTCTACTGCTGTATACCCAAGGATTTGTCTCTAGCAATGAAAAATGACAGAAATATTTAAGGACAAATAAGGTTTACAAACCCAATTGAAAATTATTACAGGGAGGCCCGGGCTGCAGATGGGCCCAAGCTGATGTGCAGAGGCAATCAAATCGAATTTCCTTATCGCGTTGTTATTTTAGGGCGTTATCTGGTGCCGTAATGCAGTTATAAATTCAATTTTGCTGCCGAGCATTTATTGTTTACCATTGCCTGTTTGCTGGAAAAAATGTAAACACTTCACGGCTGTAAAATTAATTTCTGGCCTGAGAACTAAGGAAGGGGGTCGGGGATGGAAAGATGGAAAGAAAATAAGAAATCAAAACAGAATGCAAGGATAGCGCATGGGTTGTGTGCTGGCATTCCTGTATTTTTCTCCCCCCCCCCCCGCCCCCCAAACCTAAACCTAAGTGATTTTCAGTTCCTGCCTTTTGCCTACTTGCACCTGCTTCATTTTGCAGAATGAGAAGTGAAGTTAGGAGCCAACCATTTTAATTATCAGATGTGTATATGAATGCTGTGGATATATGTGCATATTGTGTACATACTATGATTCTCATAGTCATCAAGTCTCTCCTGCAGCAAACTGGTCTAGAGCTGGGCAGGGTGGGCTTAAATCTGAGAGGTTTGGGTACAGAGCTGGATCTAACACTGCCATGCACTCACTGAGTGGCCTTGGTCAGTGCACTGTCTCTCCACTTCAATTTCCCATCTGTGGAATGATCTCCCAGCAAATGATCATGAGCTGGGATAGAAGATGTAACAAATCCTGTAACACACTTTGCAAACATGATATGCCATGTAAAGCAGTCATAGAATGCGAGTAGACTGATTCCTCCTGGCCAGTTCTCCAGTGCCCTCTTTCAGGAGAGGCTGATACTGGAATAGCAGGGAACACCCCTTAGAATCACCACCCATAGTCTTCTTACAGCGACCCCTGTTGGAAAATGTGGGACATGTCACATGCTTCTCCAATCCTGAATCAAGTGCACCTACTCCTTAGTATGAAGCTGGCCCATAACCTCCTTTTCCCTTCTCAGTTCCATTGTCCCGTTCCTTCCCCTACCCCCATTCAGGCTGAGCAAAGCCAGGAAATGCAGGTTGCTGCCAAAGAAAAGTTGAAGGTCTCCCATTAATTCAAGACTAAAAATGACAAATTCATCTTCTACGACAATTAAATGAAGTCAGTAATTGATGCTAATTGATATTCAGCTGGGAGGGCTCTTACTGCTTCACTGCACTCTGTCGTTTCGCATGCCTGCTCCCCCTTCTCCTCCGCAGTGGCGTTCCACCACCACCCCAGGCATCTGTGCTGCTTGCTAGGAACCCGGCCCAGTGGCTACTCTTTGCTCTTCCACATGTTCGGCATTCTCACCCAGGAAAGTCATGTAGGCTTCATAGGACTGCGGTTTCGGCTTTCTCCGTGGATACCTCCCCCCACCAAGGCAGGTAAACTCCAGGCCTAATAGAGTTGGCAACAAAGGGTTTATAGCCCACAGCTGTGTAAGTTCCCACTTAATTTTTATAAGCCCAGCATAAGAGCCAGCAGGGGGTAAAGCACACTTGGATTTTCTCTCCTTAAAATATTATGGTGTTAGCACTTTTCTGCAAGACCCGAAAGGAATGACAAAGGGGGGGGGGGGAGAGAGACCTGGATGTGTATGTGTTTGGATTTTTTTTTTTTTACGAGATTCCTTTAATCTGAAGCCAATATGTCAAAATCAAATTAAGCCTTGGAAAGGGAATGGGCTCCGTGTGCCAAGTGAGCAAGCTGGATAGTAAATGTGCAATTGTTTCTGGGACTGTTATTAAGGCGACATGACTGTTGCCCATTAAGGAAACATGACATCACTTCCTCAGGAAATAGCACAGAGTTGGAGAGAGAGGCATTCACAGCCGGTTGTGCCAATCAAGTTTGTGATGAGCAGGAAACAAAAATAAGAAAATAGGTCTCACAATAAGGGGCATGGGTCAAAAGTCAGATGGACCCTAGTGGTTCATTCAGCTTGGCTGACTTTCCTTTGCAGCCACAACAAGAAACTACATTTCAGCTTCTAAAATATGTACCCTCTTTTATCTCTCCTGATTATTGTGTAGTGGATTGGTCAACAATTTACATTATGAGATACTATAATAGGTTTGTACATTATAAAGTTATTATAGAAATCGGTAGCACTTTCCTGTGAGTTTTCAAATCATCTGTAGCACTATCTTGCAGAAGGGTGATCTGTCCCTATCCATTTAGTTGTGGGTTAATTCAAATGCGTAGGATGGTAATTTAGAAGGCAAAAACCCACCCTGAAAGTTTCCATGAGAAGTGACTTTGTCAGTGGTCTCTTCCAAGATCTTTATTGCAAGGAAGAATTTCAAGTAGTAATGGAGCTTCAATGATGCAATTTCTGAGTCTTCTTTTAATGTCACAAATAAAAACACCACACAGCTTTCTTTTCAGGTCATTTGGGGTGTCCGCTACTTTTTGGGGGAGCCTTTGGAATATGGACAGAAATGGCCCATGTGTTACTTGCTTGCTAGCTTGCTATGCCTTTGTGTGGCTTGGTGCAAATCAAACCCACCCCACTGCCTTTGGGATTCAAAACAGTTTGCATGATGCCATATGCTCTTAAATTTACCATGTGGTACCACTGAGGCCTTTTAATATTTTCATTATAGACCAGGCAAGTATCTCTGGCAAATTTCACAGACCAGAAGAAATTGAGATCTGGTCCCTCTCTCCAAGAGATTCTTAGTTTGAATGTATGTTGTTTATATAACAACTACAAGAGCATGGTGCTACAGGAACTGCAATATCCTTTTTGCACCAGAAACCCAGGCCATTTGAACACCTTCTGTTGGCTGGCACTCCACCATGCAACGTGAACACGCAAAAGTTGCAAGAGAGCTGCATGTAAGAGAGAACATGATGGCCAAGGCAATGTGGATGAAGCAGGCAATTCCCAGACGCCCCATGCTCTCTGGTTTCCAGGAACAAAGAGGGAAATAAATAAAGTGATCCAGACAATTTTGTATTAAACATACGTGACATGAAGGCTTCTCTCCCTTCCCTTCTCTCCTTACTAAGTTCTATTAAACCTGACAAATTATGACATACAGACATGTAATGCAAACTGATCCATTATACATTTAAATATGCTGCACAGAAGCAGTGGGGAAGCAGTGTCTGTGTGGGTGGGAGGGGGAATAGGAAGACAAGTGTATTACATGGATAATGTATTTGACGTATTAATAAAACAAGCAGCATTGCTCCGGCCAGGCAATGGTCGAATGCCGATAGGCGATGATGGATCACAGATTGATGGAATCCAGATGTTTAGAATCATAGTCTTGGGGCCTTTCTCATATTGACTAAAAGTAAAAAATGCAGCGCTGTCAGCACATTAAGTCTCCCTGCCGCTCTTGGAGGCTGCTGAAGTGATTATTTATTTCTGAAAGCCAGCACTACCCAACCCCCAGTCTGCTTCCTCTTAGCTGGGCCACCTGGCTGCAAGGTGTGGGGAAAACCTGGACCTTGTCCCTTACCTCCCAGTGAGGTCAAACTCCAGGATGTTCTCTGCCAAATCAAAAGCATGAACCAGCCTATGGAAATGAAACATTTTAGGTTTCCTGTTCTTTCTTTACAATGACCTGTTTGCTTAACACTCCTTTCAAACTTTTTCTCAGAATATTTTCATGTAACCCAAATTAGCCCTGATTTGATTTGAAAGGGTGAGTTTTCACCTGAGACAAATGTACCTGCCTTGGGGACAGTGGCAGAGGAAGGGTGCGAGGGGGTCGCCCCGGGTGCCATCTCTGAGGGAGGTGACAAGAAGGCACCGCACGGGGGGGGGGGTTTGCTCCGCTGCCTCCAGGTGTGGTGGCGCGAGCCGCTACCATCACACCCTTGCAGCCGTGTGCAGAGGATCCTTCCGTCGCCACTGCAGCCACGAGCAGAGGTTCCCGCCACCGTCCATATGGCACTCAAGCGACGCCGTCAGCAAACTGCCCAGTGGCACATGTGCAGTGCCGCTATGTACACCACATGCGTGTGCGCCATACATAGCGGTGCTATGCATGTGCCATACATATGGCGCGTATGCCGCCAGGCGGTTTGCCCCGACAGAGGCTTCCTTCGCCCCTGCTTGGGGAATTAACCTTTTTGTCATCCCCCCTTTTAGGACAGATTGTGATTTTAATTTACGTAAACTGCCCTAAGTGGGGCATAAGCCTTAGAAAATTGTGCCGTAAATTGTATAAACAAAGCAAAAGTGAATGGCACACAGGAGCAAAGGGACTTCCTCTTTCAAGGAGAAGGTGGCTATGCAGAGTGTTGAGTAGCTGTTCTTCTGACAATCATGAAGCCACTCTTGAGTTTTTAAGATTAAAAACAACAACAAGCAAAGGATATTAGATTGGCTTTTGGGGGGGCGGTAATATGACAGATAAACACTGAAATGGATAAACATGCCAGGCACTTGTGAAAGGAGCTCCAAGTGTCTGCTCGGAGCATAGCAAGAAGGCCAGAAATTCATAGTGGAGTTGGAACAGGTACATATGTTAACAGAGATGTGACGGTGGTGTCAAAAAACTGGCACCCATGCCTTGAAATAGATGCTATCTAGTCACAAGCTATTTTGTGTGCACTCACTGACTCCATGCCACACACATGCCACAATGGCGAGCAGGCTTTAAAGCAGGAGTGGAGAATGGGATCCAACCAATGGGTCAGATTCTTAAAGCCTCCACCCACAACAGAGCAAGTTTGATAGGACCACCCACCTGTCAGTCACCTCAAATCATAATGATGTCAGGCGACACCTGTTGAACTTCAGTGGAGGTAGCTGTAACAAGCAATTGGCTGATCAGTGGTTTGAGGATTTCCCTTTGAAGAAGAGAAAATATTACATTTTAAAATGGAGTGCTTCCCACTCAGCAGAGGAAATAGTTTCAATCCAAACTGCTTCCCCTAGCCCTCTTGGCTGCATTAGGCAATTTCCATCAGTGCTTCCTGTGAGCCCCAGTCAGCTGATTGGTCCTGAGAGGGAGTCCACCTTGCAAAGGACCCTTTGGTAGCTCCCTATAAGCTCCCATTTCTTCCTTTGAAGCCATGTCTGTACCTGCCCCACACCTGGCATCCGATATGATGTCAGCTGCAGGGCAGGCAGGTGTGATTTGTGGGAAACATCCTCAGAGTCCAAATTGGGACCTGTGCCATACCTAATTAGGCCTGTGGGCCAGAGGTTCTCCACTCCTGGTTTAATGAATCAGGGCAAGGGCTCATTCTATAAAAATCTGAGTAAATCATCCACACTTGCTTATCACTTCATTACCATTTTGACTAGAACTTGACACTGAGCCAGTTTGGCAAGTGCAGCCTTTGCCAACTTGGTACCTTCTAGATTATTTTGACTACAACTCTTATTAGCTCCAGCCAGCACAGCTGGGATTTGTAGCCTAAACTATCTGGAGGGCACCAGGTTGGCAATAGGCTAGTGTTTCAGTTACCTGGCTCTCAGACTCCTACAACTCATGGTACTTTGCTCTGAACCCCAATGCTCAGAAAATTATGTGAAATGCTCAGCTTCTGAATCTCAAAATGCTTCAGTCATGGTTGCAGACAAAAGGCTGGGAAATGTGACTGTTAAAAGCTCATAAAGCAGAAAGCAAATAAAAAGGCCTTGGATTTATTAGCTTTTAAAATCTTGTGATTTTAAAACCACTATTTTTGATTGGGTATAATCTATTGACTTTTGATGGTACAGCAGTCCCATCGTCAGGCTTTATCTATTGGTGCAGTTCATTTGCATGCTTGCGATTTCACCCTGGCATCTGGCTGACCACTATCAGAGGCAGAGTAACCTTGCTTGGTACCCTTGCCTGTGAATTCTTATGTCCTGATTTTTGCTTTTGCTCTAATTAATTCAATTTCTTTTTCACTCCCCCCCCACTCAAAAGAAAAACTCAGGGTTGCATTAGATTCAAATACAGTCCTAAAAAAGGCAGGCTTCCAAATCAGTGTTTAAGAACATAGTGCTACATGCTACCGTCAATCTCTGCCAAGCAGTAGCAAGATTCCTGGGGGCTCCAGTTGCTTACGCAGGGTAGCGTTTCCATTGGGAAATTGAGCAAAACAGAGACTAGTGTTTTTAAGGGGGAAAATGTGGTTTTTTTTACACATGTTTACATACAGAGCCTTCAATGGAGGGGGTGCAGAACATTATGCCCCAAGAGCATCTCTCATTGCTCCTATCATAGCTTCAGGGAGCTTGGGTTCAAAGTCATGACCCTGGTCTCTTGGCACAGCCTCCTCCAGCCAGCGCCACTTGGAGTGCTCCCTACTTCCTCCTTCTTGTTCCCAGTACATCTTACCAAAAAACCTCTGGGTTGCATCACACCCATGGTGCCCTTGCAACCTCCTCCTCAGTTACCTGTAGGGTCTTTTGTTTTGTAGGTGGCCTAGTGGCAAGGCCACAATCTCCCACTGCCCCTCTGCCTGGCAGAAAAACAAGCTTAGCCTGTCAGCTCTGTTTAATTCCAGCACCCAATAATCTAGAGGGGGAAAGCCGGCACCCAGGGATCTCGGGAATCCCTGTTCCCCCACTAAACCATAACAATAAGAAGATTCTGCTAGGTGATGCCAATGGCCCATCAAGTCCTGCAGTCTGTTCTCACAGTAGCCAAACAGATGCTTGTACGAAGCTCGCAATCCAGACATGAGTACAACAACACTCTGCCCACCCACCATTCCCAGCTACCGGTATTGAAAAGCATAATGCTTCCAACCATGGAAGCAGAAAGTAGCCAGTATGGCTAGTAGCCATCAATAGCCTTATGCTCCACAAATTTGTCTAATCCTCTTTTGAAGCCATCCAAGTTGGATGCCGTTATCCCTCTAGAACAGATTCCATAGCTTAACTATGCAGTATATGAAGAACTGCTTTCTTTCATCCATCCTGCATCTTCCAACCTTCCAATATCTCTGCATTCTACTGCATTCTTTCTCCATGCCATGTATAATTTTATAAACTTGTGTCTTGTCACCTCTTCCTACTCACCTTTTCTCTAAACTAAAAGGCATCAAATGCTTCAAAGCTTTCCTCATAGGTGAGTCATTTGTTATGTTAGTTACACTTGGGAAGGCTCATAAGTGCTACATTTTTAAAAACAAACAAACATTGGGCTGCATTCACAGCAACCTGCTCATAGCACAAAAACAGAATCATTCTTAATACAAAATAGTTCATGTTCATCTTCAACATGCTGCTTTCAGTTTGGATTGATTCTAGATCCTGTCTTCCTTCCCTTCACATGTCCCAGGGGAAGGGAGCAAGAAGTAGTGACTGTGAAGTATATGGCCACCATCAGTGCCATTGAGCAGATGTGGATACACCCCCAATTACTGGGACCACCTACATCTGTTTTCAAATGGACACACTGCAAAGTAATGCAATATCAATCTGCAATGAGCTTTTATTTTTTTGAATAAAACAGCATTTTTAATAAGCAATTTGCAAGGGCAAAATATATGCAATAGATCTAAAATGTGTGTGGACTTGCATAGAAAAAAACAAATACTGTCTCTATTGATTTTAGAGTAAAATGTTGTGTGTACGCAGCCTTAGTATTAGAGGATCTCAGAAATTAAACTGGGAAGTGGAGCTCAGTTCTTGACTTATTAGGAGTTCTGTGACAAGTCAAGTGAGTATCTTCTTTAATTAAGGATATTTCCCAAATTTTGGATATGCATTCCTTTAGTGTGCCTATCAGTAATTTCCCCTTAGTCTCTGAGACCTTAAGGGGCAAATAAGCTCTGAGCTTCTTGCTGCAAATTAGTCTATATTTTAACTTTGGGCTTAAAGGAACTAGGGTCCAGATCTGCGGACCAAACTGTCTTGGGGACGCAAGGAGATGCATAGGTTTGGGAGAGAAACCTAACAATGAGGAAGGTCATTTCTGGTCTTAAAATAAAACATGCAACAGCATAGATTGCATAGTATTGTTAAGATTTATCAGAAGACAGGGAAGACTCCCCCTCCTCCCTGAGAGAAGGATGGTGGGGACAGGAGAGTGACAAAGTATGCCGTTCCAGTAGAGTGGGAGATGGTCTGCTTTAGCTCATTAAATACTGCAATAAAATATTAATAGTTATTGTCCCTCTATTTTTTGTAATTATAATCGCAAAGAAGGATCTGCTGCAACTCACTAATGTATTCCCAGCAGTGGGTTGCTTTTTAATACTGCAGCGGGAGAGTTAGTGGGGAATAGAAACCTTAATATGTGACTAAGAAAATAGTATGGTGAGGGTAACTAGTACCCCAGCCCTAGATGTTTTTTGTCACATATTTTCCTCCAGCTCAACCAGTAGGCAGAGTGAAGCAGCTGGCTCTGGCATCAGTTGCTTGAGAGTGACAGTTAAGTATTGAAAGATGGAGTTGTAGTGTCTTGGGCTGGCCAGGCAGCAAAATGCCTGGGGCCAGTCCTTCTGTCCTCAACATGTGTATAATCCTAGTTTGTGTTATTCTGTTGTTGCAAGCATAGTTAGTGAAGCTGGGGATAAAGTTCCCTTCCTCTTTCTCTGGCTCCAGAGCTCCCCTATGGGTAACCTATGCATTACAGAAGCGTAGAGCACTGATTTGCATGCAGAAGGTTCTGGTTTGTCCTAGCATCCCCATGTAGTGCCAGGGGAAAAGGGCCCCTTTTTGAAACTTTGGAAAGCTGCTGCCAGTCAGTGCAGACAATACTGAACTAGATGGACCATGAGTCTGATTCCGTACAAGGCAGCTTCCACTTTTCTTTTGAAATGGCATATGGTACCTCCAAGTATTAGACCAGGTGTGGAGAACATTTGTCCTCCAGATGTTGCAGAACTACAACTCCCATCAGCCCCAGCAAGCATAGCCAATGGCCAGGGATGATGGGACTTGTAGTACAGCAACATCTGGAGGGCCAAAGGTTCCCTAGGGCTGTCTCTTCAGGGTGGAGTACCAGCTCTTCTGTCTTTCCTAACCAGATTGTGCCTTTTCTTAGTTTGTGTTTCATGTATGGTCATGGCCAAAAGTGCTACAGTAGCATTTCCAGGCTGGAGGGCAATTCCTCCACTGCAGGTGGGGAGAGTACTATATCTCCTATATAAGCTTCTCCTGTGTCCAGTTGTGAGCACTTACTTTCATGTTGGCTCAGCAAATCTTAGAATCAGGTGGTGCTGTGAAGTTAAGCATCTTTACATGGAAGTTACTTTTACTGGAATAGGTTGGTGAATTTGCATGTGGTGAAATTACTGTGTGATAGCTTCAGCAGATACCCAGCTAGCAGCTGAATCCATATCTACCACAGCGGTACTCATCTTCCCAAGACACGTTGAGCTGCAGTATAACTTATAAATGTGAATGAGTTGGGAAATATACAGATGACAAAGCAGTTGCACAGCAACATCACTATGTGCTAAAGTCCAACATCTATTCAACACACATTCCCAACACACTAGTTACTTGGCACTCAGAGTCGGTTCATACACTGGCAGGCGGCCAGATTCCCCCTTCCCCTTTTTTCCTACCCAGATTGCATCATGCTTGTGGCATAATGGGTTATATAAATAGTGTGTCATGAGCACAAATTGCAGTTTTGTATGCTACATTCAGCCAACGCTAGAAAACTTTGCAGTGGACTGCAAAATCATAGGCTATACTCATCATTAATTACTCAGACATCCCATTACCCAGGAGCACAGTGCATCTGGCCATGTGCCAAATGGCGATGCAAATTGACTCCTCGAATAAACATTGCTTTAGATTGTTGTAGCCTTTTCAGTAGTTCTGAAGTTCCAATCAGTGCTGCACTTCCTTTTCTTTTTTTTAACCTCTGTTCTTACAACAGAACAATTTCTGACTTGCACATTTTTGTCATGAAATTCCCATTTTGCAGTCTCAGCAAATAATTGGGTGCAGGACGGACCCTGCCTCAGGTAGATGTTTGCGAACTCTGTTGTGCTGTAAGCTGCCACTTTCCATGGCTCCATCTCTAAGGCAGGTGAATGATCTTTGCTGACCCCTGCTGGGTATAATACATGTGTGCAAAGCAGGTTATCTTGCTTGATCTTCAAGCTGTGGTAGCATTATCAATTAATTCTGTACCTGCTTTGTATCCCTGTCACTTTTTCCTTTCTTACATCCATGTTGTTTCCTTTACATGTTCCTGCATCTCTGTACTCCTGCCTTCCACCCTTGCCTTCAGAAGGGTTTCTTACATGCCTTTAATGTTGCTTATTGCCTGCTCCAGATGGGCCATATTGACTCAGTTTGGCTGATCCAGTCCCCAGATTCCTTTGTTGTTTCCACCATGGACTAATTGGCTTTTAGGCTTCATACCTGCAAGTGCCTTCTACTGAAGTGCGTCTTGAACATATGACTCGACCTGGCTGAAATTAGGAGTTGGATCCACCTACAGCCTGCCATATGATAAAGCAGTACCTAACTATTCCACAAAATTGGGGGGTGGGATCTCATCAGCTATTGATGTAAAACTGACATTCATACATATGGGAAAGAACACACATATGTAATACTTTCTTCCTTGCCTAAAAACCCAAATGAGACTTTCTGGCATGTTGCTCATAATAAGCTGTGTTTTGGAAATTCCATAATTTTCATCTCCTCATCTTCTCATGCTCTGCTTGGACTGTGGGGGCAGCATCATTTTATATTGCTTTGTTTGACCTGCAGAGGCAGTATATCCATACTTCTTGCAAACTACCCAAAGCTTATTGCTGCCAAGGTTATTTTAGCCTACCTTATTTTGTTTTCTGACCGGGCTAGCATATCTACTTAAAGGAATAGTGCAGAGTTTCTGCAACCCAGCCATACATCTCATATCCTGAGTTAAATCCTCTATCCAATATTTACATTGTTAAACTTAATGTTGCCAGCATATTCTTGAGGTACTAAGTAGAAAATTCTTAGTTCTTTTCTGTAGCCCCTATGTATGCACACTAATCAGCTCTGTGCCTGGGCAGAGTAAACTTGGCAGAGTAAACTTGGAAACTTCTTCAGTTTTAGCCAGGGAACTGGTGCGTCTTACCTCTTCTTCACAGAAAGGGGAGGAATGCATGCTTAAAGGTGAGGACCTTCTTGCTCAGTTCTCTTCTAACTGTTGTGTAAGCAAGAGCTTTGGAGAGCATTCTGCAGCATTTAGTCAGTTCCCCCCTTCTTTTGGACCACAAATTTCCCAATTTGTCTGTTTGTTTGTTTGTTTGTTTGTTTGTTTGTTTGTTTGTTTGTGTGTACAAAAGTTTAGTTGTCCACATTGTAAGCACATTGCCTGCGATGAAGTGGCTGCCAGGGCCACTTTGGTGGTGGTGGTGGTGGTGGGAAGCTCCCCATATTGTCTGGCCATGATAGCCATCTATCATAAAACCCACATTTTACCACTGAATTGGAGCAAATGGCAATTGGGTTTTCCACAGGGACAAATAAACCCTGCTTGGACAAGGAGCTTTAAAGTGCGGACTTTTGCCTGGAAAATGTGGCACAAAAAGAAGTCTGGATAAGCCCTCAGAGCTGTTCTGTCTGTAAAGGCGCGAGTCCAAACTGTGCTTGCTCAGTGGTTAGGGAAACATATTCCGTGCATGCTCAGAGATACTTTTTCTTTGTTATTACTTCAGGACTTAGCTTTGCTCCAGAGATTGAATCCTGGCACAAATACGTAAAATGTGGCAGCACGATACAAGTCAGCCTGTCTGTATCAGTACATCTGCTGCACCCTCCTCCTCCTTGTTTCCACTTGTTTCTATGTGAATAAAGTGGTTGGCTTTGCATACTTTCAGTCAAGCACTTTCACATCTCCAGCTACCAATTCTGCCCCCCAAAGGCCTTTTTTTCAGTAGCTCTTCCCACGTGTGTCTGGCTTATTGTACTGAGCAGCCAGTTTCTCCCAGAAAGACCCTGGCCATTGGTTGCACTATCCGGCAGGCTCACCTGCACAGAAGGTCTGGTCCCATCAGCCAGCAGGCGGAAGAGAAACGGTGGTGACAAGCTGCTAAGCGAGGTGGAATTAGGAGGAATGATAATAAATGTAGATGGTCAGGCGGGAAAATAAAATGATCCATCTTTTGCATGTTCGCCAAGGTGGCTGCCCCCTCCCCATGCCCGTTCAATCAGAGCCTGTCAGACCTCCGGCAGCTTGGCATTTTTGTGAAGAATCTCTTGGCTAAAAATTGTTGTCATTCCTATTTCCTTGTTATCAGTCGTCAGCACCTCGCCAGCGCCCGGAGATTAACGCCGAATCACCGGGCAAGCATCCATCCCCCAGGAACCTTCTCCATTACGCCAAGCTCAACGGGTCCCTCCCGCCTCACCTCCCCCATCCATCATCTTTAACGCTGACAGCCCAGCATAGGCCTCTCAAATTTATCTCGCTGCGTCCTGGGCAGGCTCTATCCGTCAAACCAAGCAGGGCCTCCTCTCTCCCCTGGTTTGTTGGGGGGGGGAGGAGGAGGAAGCCGCCCGCGTGAGGGACTCGGGGAAAGATTGGTCCGAGATACACAATTAATCACGGCTCGTATCAATTTGGTTGATTTACTCCCTGGAGAGAGAAGGGGTGTAAACACGGTGTGTGCAGAGGCAGCGTGGAGACATAATGTGTCTGTCTATAGGAAAAACATTAACAGATCATCCCTGTGGCTGCTGATTGATGGGGTTGATGGAAGAGGGACAGCCTAGTGCTGGCAGTAGTGACAGACAAGAGGATGCCAAGGTGTTGGTCCCACTTGAAAGAAGTATCCTCTTACCAAAGGCCACCTCTGCATATAAACTAGGCTCCACTAATCTGTTGAAAGGCAATGTCTCTTTTCCTATTTTTAGGGCCAGGTATGGAGGGCCCAATTTTAACCGCATAATGTTGCAGTAAGTAATATGGCATCTGGCAGAAAATATATTTGTGTCCCTTCCTATTCTGTCCAGTGGGTTTTCTAGTAACATAAATAGCACTCCAATGTTCTGGAGAGGTAATGGAAGGGCATGTTCACACACAACTTTTTCTAGAGTGCTTATCTTCTCTGACAGGTGAAACCCTTGTTTTTAGGGAAGGAGAGCAAGGAATACAGTGGTACCTCTGGTTACAAACTTAATTCTTTTTGGAGGTCCGTTCTTAACCTGAAACCATTCTTAACCTGAGGTACCACTTTAGCTAATGGGGCCTCCCGCTACTGCCACGCGGCCGCCGCGTGATTTCTGTTCTCATCCTGAGGTAAAGTTCTTAACCCGAGGTACTACCTCCGAGTTAGCGGAGTCTGTAACCTGAAGTTTTTGTAACCTGAGGTGTTTGTAACCCAAGGCACCACTGTATAGGCAAGGCAGGAGAGCCTCAGCTAAGAAGGTGAGAGGGATGAGCTGACAGACATCAGGCTATAGATCCAATAGATAGATTCCCTGAAGAGCTCCACTGTAACAACTTCCAGGGAGCCAATGCTGATATTTTAATGGAAAAAATAAATGCATTGGGAGGCATCCACCAACCATGTTCAGTCAGTGCAAGAATTTCCGCTTACCCAGTAGAACACCCCAACTCAGTTCTCTCTGTGCATTCCTCATGTCCTCCCCAAATTTGCTCCAGAAGATTGAGGGAACCCCCAAGAACTTACTTAAGTGCAGGGTGCAGTGAAGTTTGGAGGCAATTTTTAAAAATTCAGATTCTTTTCCCTTGTCACATTGCACTATGGAAAACGAGAACAAACAAGAAAATGTCACTGAATCGACACTGTGGTACTGAAAAGAATACGTATAGGATCTGTGTTAAAAACTTAGTTGCATACTTGAAACTATTTTTTGAGCAAGTGGTAAGTACCTCCCCCCCCCCAATTATATCCTTTCCTTTTTGGCTAATAGAAAACCAGTCCATTTTCCTCGCCAAGATTCATTGCTTTTCCTTTGCCAGCTGGTGGCCTTGGCACAGTCATCCTGTGCCCCAGAGTTGCTCACCTTGCACTGTGGTGTTTCCTGGATGTGACCTTGTTGCCTATGAATGGCCATAATGTAGTATGGGGGAAAGACCGAACTTAGTACCATGCACATTGAGCCTAGACAATATTAGGACCAATATGATCGCCTATCTAAATGGATGCCAAGAAGATGAGGAGCAACTGTTTAATACAGATGTTAAATACAGATATCCCAGATTCACCCACCACCTTGTTCCTTGCTATTTTATAGACCAGCCTTCTTCTGATTTGCCATCCAGTAGAGCTTTTCTGGGTACTGCAAGGCCAAATCTGGCCAATCTGGCCGAAAGGAGATGACAGAACCAACAGCAGCTCACTGACTTGTTTGCAAAGTATTTTGAGGATAAAATTACTTGCATCCGCCAGGATCTTGACTCCTCTGTTACAGCAGAAGAATCTGTCTAGTTCTGTTGTGTTGGATGAATTTCAGTTAGTAAGAATAAAGGATGTAGACAAGGTGCTCTGATTGGTCAGGCTGCCACTTGTGCTCTGGACCCTTGCCCCTCTTGGCTGATAATAACTAGCAGAGGGAGGGGACAGCTGGCTGGGCAAGGGAGGTGATTAATACCTCCTAATGAGAGGGGGTGGTCCCAGCCTGCTTGAAGGAGGCTGCGGTAAAACTATTCCTCAAGAAACTCTCCCTGGGTTCGGAAAATCTAAATAATTACTGGCCAGTTGCCCATCTCCCATTCTTGGGCAGGGTTCTTGAGTGATCCAAGTGCTCTTGGATTTAACTCATTTTCTAGATCTATTTCATTCATGGTTTAGGCCCAGTTTTAATTCTCTTTAACCTCTCAGCAGTTTATGATACCATTGACAATGATATCCTTCTGGAGAGGCTATCTGAGTTATAGGTGGGTGGCACTGCTTTGCGAATGGTTGTTTCCAGAGCATGATGCTTGAGGAGTGCTCTTTGACCCTGTGCAGCCTTCAATGTGAGGTTCCTCAGGGTTCAGTTTTATCCCCCATAATGTTTAACGTCTACATAAAACTGCTGAGTAGGTTCATCTAGAGTTTTGTAGTATGTTGTCAGCAATATGCTGATGACACACAGCTCTAGTTCTCCTTTACACCTGCTTCCTTCCAAACTTATTTGTGCATAATAGCTGGTAGTGAGTGTACACCCAACACACAGTGTGGAATAGATTCTGTGTGTGAGTTGTGCATTAGTGCATAAGCAGTGTAAAGCTGATGGGGCGAACCGTTGGCCCTCTGGATGTTGCCGAACTACAACTCCCATAATTCCTGGCCATTGGCCATGCTTTCTGGGGCAAATGGAAGCTGTAGTTCAGCAACACCTTGAGGGCCAAAGGTTTCCCACACCTGGTGTAAAGCCATGTCACCCATGCAAACACACCAATTGTAAGGAGATAGTACAGTATTGTAGAGCTGGAAGGGACCACAAGGGTATGGTAATTTAGTCTAACCCCCTTCATGCAAGAATCTTTTGCCCAACATAGGGCTCAAAGCCATAATCCTGAGCTTTAAGAGTCTCATGCTCTACCAACCTGAGCTATCCTGGACAGAGCTTGCAGATCATAATGAGTGAAACTCCTGCTTTGCTGGTCCAATTCTGCTCCAACTGAATATCATTGTCAAATCTTCCTTTACTTCCCCGCATTGTCCTTAGGCAGATCTGGAATTGCTTTTGCAATAGCTTCTTTTTATTCCTCTCTCTTTCCCCCCTCCAAGGTTAATCACGCCTGGAGAGTTTTTTTGTTTTCTTTTATTTTTGTGGAAACGATCCATAATTTTGTAGTGGCTGTTTCAAATATATATACGAGCTGATTTTTTACAGCTCATTTTTATCACCTTTTTATTATCTTGGGTCAAAAGCTTTACTGGGTTGTATTCAGGGAATTATGCAAACTAAGAGAAAATACCATAGCAAAACTATAGATTTTCTCATTAAACTCTGCTTGGACATGTAGTTATTGTAGTAAAATTCTAGTAACTATTACGGTGCCTAATATAAAATTATAGTTTGACACCTTGACGCCAGTGGCCCTGCCTTCGGTTCAAATTAACCCCTCCTGTGCTGGAATAAAAGCTGGCTTCTGTGAAAGGAGATATCCAGTGGCTCCCTGGAGGCCTATGAATGGATTGATTGCAACACTGCTGCCATGTAGAAGCAACCATCTGATTCTTTCCAAGCAGCTACAGCCCTTACTCAGCAGCAGGCCAGGCATCTCTTTCCATATTTGTTTCAGAGGAGGGAGTAGGGCAAGTGGCCTTTAACAAAAGGGATGCTAGTGTTTTTTGGAAAATATAGTCTTGATAGGCTATTCAGCTTAGGATACTAGAAGCTGATGCAGCAATCCGCAATACACTTATTCTGGAGCAGTACCACCAACTGTTGTGCATCTCGCCTTGACTTCTAGTCTTGAGACACTGTTTATTTCTACAGTGACCTGGAAGTTATGCCTTCTGTCCAGAAAACTCTGGAAAGCCTGTGTGGTATAGTGGTTTAGAGTGTCATACTGAGGAGAAGCAGCTTCAGAGCTTTCAGAGCAGGGCACATGGGGATACTCATAATCTTGCAGCCTCATCTTCTATACAGGGTTGTGGTGAGAGATAGATGGTGGAGGGGAACCATATATGTTGCCTTGAGCTCCTTGGAGAAAAGGTGGGATATAAATTTAATAAATAAATAAAAGTTGTCTCCATCTTGCATGCATGGAAGCTGCTAAGGAATAAACAAAAGACACTTTGAGCATGCTCAGCACATGCTTCCAAGGCTATGTGCACATTACTGGCTAAAAACACACTGAGGTGGTTCTTTTACTAAATTAGGATTGAAGCTGGTTGGGGCTGTTCGAATGCATTGCCAGTGATCCTGATGAGCCTTCAGACCTTGACATCCCATCCACGGAACTGGAGGTTTCCACACTGGTTGTCTGGGTTCCTGGCTGGCTCCTGGATCTCCCCTCATTATGTCCATGAGCATAGGAGTTGGCATGTGAGGCAGGAGCTTTCAGGGATGCCGGCAAAGTACCTGGCTTGCCACACATGAAGGGGGGAAATGCATGTAAGCACCTGCCTGATCAGAACCTGGCTAAGAATTAGGAAGGGGGGAAGTCTCCAATTCCAACATCAGCTCTCAGTGTGAACCCCAGCATTCCTGAAGCAACAGCACTCTGCCATTCTTGAACTTGGTAACGGACAAGAAGCTGTTGGAGCTTGGCTGTCCTCCCTTACTTGCATAGAACCTTAAGTGTGGAGAGAGGGCTGCATATAGAAATGCCTCATTTTTGCACCCAAAAATTGTGTGAACATGGCCAAGTTACCTAGGCATGAGTTCATACTGAAGACTTGCTCCTGTGCTCTACCCTGTCTGAAACATGCATGCTTAGACTGTGTGCGAACTGGATCAATCCTTTAATAAAAGTAAAGCTTAGCATTCCCCCCCCCCTCGCAGTATAAATTCCTTCTTCTGGTTGCCTTGATAGTTTCATTCCTGTGGGTCTGTGAGGTTGTATGTTGGGAGTGGCTGCATGTTCATTCTGCACTGTCCACATGATTTCCCATGATTTCCCATGCAAAAAATCCTTGACCAGCATGGAGACAGTACTCCCAGCTGCCAGATCCACATGATGACTTAGTAATCCATTTGTGTCACCATTTTATAGTAACCTGACTTGCAAATTCTGTCCTTGCTCTTGAGGTTTTCCTTGTGTTCAGCTTGACTAGAAATGAGACCAGATAAACAGTAGGGGTATGTATAGCAATATAATTATTGCTTTATTTAATTAAGCTAGTGAAAGTCTACTCAAATGGATAGGTTACTCTGGCTGGAAATGCAAAAAAATGCAAGGTCTTATGTACTGTAGTTGTGCTCAGCTTCATAGGAGAGGCTTTCTTCAGACAGTGTCCTATCTGACTGACTGTTCTAAAGAAATTTGTATTGCGTGTAGCCAGGCTCTGGAAACATTTCCTTTTGATTGTCTTATTAACATTTTAAAGCCACATAGATAATAACCTGGGGTAGCATGACAGTTCAGCAACTTCGTTTGAGGGAAACACTTAATCATATTTATTATGTAAACACAGCATGCCTTGCCCCCGTTAAATTATTAATAGTACCATTAACATATTTACATATAAATCTTATTGCAATTGATGAAAACTGTGGACAGAACATCACACTGTCTCCCCTTTGTAGAATAGATTCTCTGTATTTTACAGAGACCCATTTATTAAAGGGACAAAATACTTTTTTTTTTGCTCAAAGTTCATGTCGAAAATGTTGCCTCCGCAGTTTTGGAAATTGGCATTAATGTGAAACCCAGTGACACTGATTTCTTCCCCCCACAATCTTCATTTCTTTTCAAAATGTGTCATTATTATATAGTGTAATTAATGGAAAGGATTGCATTGCATTTTAGTTGCTCTTGTAGCATTAAATTTTTTTTGATGAATAAGAACCAGCCCTTCTAATATAATAATGATGGCTGATAGTTAAAGGAAAATATCAGAATTTCATTATTTTCCTTTGTATTGATAATTTTACTCTAATAGTCTTAGAGGATAACAAATGCAGACAAGCTGATATATTTAATTGGATCAATGTCTGGGGAATTTCAAAAGCTTTCATGGGAGTCCATCATGTGTATCTTGAAAGCCAGATAGCCCTATACAAATCAAGGATAGTCCAGTGACACTATCCCTTTCCTAGCCATCTTCTCCTTAGCAACAGCTATAAAAAATAGAACTCAGAACCTATCTTCTCTCTTTTTGTTTTCTTTATTGTTACCTTTAAGCTTAACCTGGTGTGCTGAGCATGCCAACTTGATTGTATCATCTGCAGCAAATTCTCTGGGGTTTCTTTACCATTGTAGAACTGTCCTACTCCAGACCAGTATTCCTCAATCTTGGATTCCCAGATGTGGTTGGATTACAACTGCCATCACCCCCAACCTCTGCTTTATCTGTCTGGGGGCTGTGGGAGCTGTGGTGCAACAATATTTGGGGACCCAAGATTGAAGAACATTCCTTTAGTCATGCCTCCAAGACTGAATCCCTTTTGGAAAGTAAGGAAGTAGAGTTTGGATTTGGATTTGATATCCCGCTTTATCACTACCCGAAGGAGTCTCAAAGCGGCTAACATTCTCCTTTCCCTTCCTCCCCACAACAAACACTCTGTGAGGTGAGTGGGGCTGAGAGACTTCAGAGAAGTGTGACTAGCCCAAGGTCACCCAGCAGCTGCATGTGGAGGAGCGGAAACGCAAACCCGGTTCCCCAGATTACAAGACTACCGCTCTTAACCACTACACCACACTGGCTCTCATTTTATATTTTATTTTTATATATATATATATATATATATATATATATATATATATATATATATATATAATTTTTATATATTTTTATAAAGTATTTTATATTTTCTTTTTTCTTTTCTTTTTTTGCATATATATTATATTAAATTTTCTGTTTTATCATTTAAAATACTCATTTTACATCCTTAAGATATCAATGACTTCACTTCTTCTCTTTCATTGGTTCATTTTACATATCATAAATCCCTGCATATTTTACAAAAACTATACCATTCAATATTTCATTATTACATCCATCAAAACTTATTTACACTGTTGAATTTATCTTAATGCTGTCAGTGTTTTCAGCTGTACACAAATTATTTCCCATATATTCAATAAACGTTTTCCAATCTTCCTTAAACCTATGTTCTTGTTTTCTTATTCTATATGTTAAGTCTGCAAGTTGTGCATATTTTGTCAAATTAAGTTGTCATTCTTCTTTGGTTGGGACCTTGCTCGATTTCCATTTTTGTGCTAACAAAACACGGGCTGCAGTAGTAGCAAACATAAATATTTATATTTTCTTCCACTTGGACTAATTCCTGTTCTTGGCATAGCCATGTTACCCTAGACTCCCTGTGCTTCAGTTAATCTCCTGAAGCTTTGAACTGTTAGCATGAACAGGAAGGCAATGGCAAAGAATACGTGTATCTACATATTCCCTATACTCACCTTGTTCTGGAAGCTGACTATAAATTCTTTCTTGGAAAAAATAAGTATTTGATATAAGTGTTTGATCCTACCCCCCCCCCCAGCAATTTCTCATGAAACAGGCACTTTCAGAAAAATCATAAGAAAGCAATTGTTTCAAATTGGTCATTTGGGACTCAAATTACTAATCTAATACATTTTTATGGAGGTTTGCTGAGAGCTCCTATAAAATACAGTCTGTGAAGCTGCCCCAACATACCAGCGTTTTGAGTCTGACAGATCGAACCCAACAATCTCTCTGGGCTATTCAGGTTTAGGACCTATGAGGCTGTTGCTACCACCATGATAGAAATGTTTATATTTCTTCATCAATAGTGCCTGCCTTGCCAAGCGTTTTAAATTCTTCTGGGGTGGATTTTCCACCTTGCCCTGATTGGGGGTGGGAGGGGGGGACAGAAATGGAACATTTGAAAGAGGAGAATTGGGGAGCACTTTCTAGATGAATTCCCTCCAGTTGCACCCTGTCTTGCCACCAATTTGGGATATCGAAATCCGAGTTCTTAGACTAATGTAGTTATTGGCTCATTTCTCTTTTTGTCTGGATAGAGAAGAGGTTGCTGTAGTGAGAAGAGTGTTGGGTCCCTTTCTACTAGGGCTCTTTAGTGGGACGACAACCCCACCCACCCATACCCTGGGAACATTTGTGGTATGACATTTCAGCAGGAGGCTATGGGACACACGCTGATTGGAAACAAATCTAAATCTACCCTAAAAATATTGCAGGTGCAAACAATAGTGAAAGAGACATAATGCATAACTGCTCCAATATTATCATGAGGACAAATCATTATGAATGCATGATATGAAGAGTTCCATAGTGCTGTATTCTCCCAAAGAATTCCAGTATTCCCATTAGCTATGGGCAAAATCCTAATGATATTTATTCAGCAATAAACACCACTTGCTTTGATGGTACTTACTCTCCAGAAAGTGCATTTATGATTTCAGTTTTTGATCAGCAAAAGTTTCCCTGAGGTATGTTTTAAAGTAGTGCCTGCTTTTCCTGGCTACTAGCTCTTTATTGGTCATTTCCTAATTATACCCTTTAGTCAGCAAAAATCTCCCGATTTAACATTGTTTAAATCAGCCCCTTCTCCCTGTACGAATTCCCTTCTGAGCTAGCCCAGAAAATAACCAATTAAAGAGCCAGTAGCCAAGAGAAACAGGAGTGGCTGAAAACCACATTAAAAAGGTAGACCTTTTACATACTGTCAGGGCTGCCTCAGGTCTCAGCTCACAAAAGACCAACGCCAAGCTCTTCTTATATACAAGGATGTTTATTGCAGTTCATTATCGGTTCCACAACCGGAGCGCGCAGCCCCGTGTCTCTTAGGCTAGACATTTGAAGTCCCCTCTGAATCAGTCCCGCCCCTACACCAGCTTAAGAGGCTTGTGCTAGTCCACCTCTTCCTGTCTTTCCTTTTCCGCAGGGTCTTTCTGCCCCCCTGGGTTCCTTCCCTCCTGCTCTCTCCTGAAGCGGATTCCTCAGATGCCTGTTCCCCCCTCCTTCGTGCTTTGGGGCTAGGCTCCTCCTCCGGGCTCTCTCCATTTCCGCGCGCCTCCACATTTGAACTTGGCGCGCGTTCGCTACCCCTGACCTTCCTTTTGACAGTTACACTACTCCCTGTACTACTCTCCGCCTCTTCCGGCAGGACGTCCTGCCCCGATCTCCTTCCCCTGTCCCCATCCTGCTCCGCTCCGTGTGTCACACTGGGAACTCCACTCTCTTCACTTCGTTCCTGCTGGGAAGCCGGCCCCGATCTCCCACTCTTACTCGGGGTTTCCCTGCTGCTTCCCTGCTCCTGGCAGGTCCCCCCTGTGACCCCCCTTGGCCTGACTAGGGGCGCCCCCTTCTGGGAATCCTCCGATTCACTTGAGAGACTCATGGAAGACCTCAAGTCATTGTCATCCTCTTCCTCACTGTCCTGGAATTCTTCCCCATCGCTCTCCGTCTCCCCCCTCACCTGTGCCTCTGTCTCTGAACCCCTGACACATACGCTTCAGGTTACAGACTCCACTAACCCAGAAATAGTACCTCGGGTTAAGAACTTTGCTTCAGGATGAGAACAGAAATTGCACGGCGGCAGCAGGAGGCCCCATTAGCTAAAGTGGTACCTCAGGTTAAGAACAGTTTCAGGTTAAGAATGTACCTCCAGAACAAATTAAGTTCTTAACCCGAGGTACCACTGTATTTTAAAAAATCATTATGTTTTATTTATACACTCATGTTTTAGTAAAAAAGCAATATCAGATTATGATTTTTTTAATGATGAAATTCCAGCTGCCTGGGAAAGAACCACATAGCAAGGCATGTAAATACAATGGCATCAGGAAATGCAAGCAAACAATACAGGGCATCAGTGGTAGTTTGTCATTCTATGCTGGACAGGTTGGCGCTGCAACTGAAACTGCATTCAAAGTCAGAAAATCACCACAAATCAGGTGTTTCAAAAACAACATGTAAAACATTAGAATTGTAACAGGTGGCCAGTGATACTGTCTGAGGGCTTATCCACACTTAATTTTTTTCCCACTGTTTCCAGACACAGGTCCATGCTTTAAAGCTCTGTGTCTGGGTGTGGGGTGTTGTTGTTTTTTGCCCCAGAGCTTTCACCCCGAAAATGTGCTCTTTAGCAGTCAATTGGAGCAAACGTCAGTTCGAATTTTCTGTGGATTGCCATTTGCTCCAATTAAGCATTAAAGAACAGGGTTTTTTGCGGGGAAAGCTCTGGACCAAAAAAAGAAAAAGAAAAAGAAAAAAAGAGTGTTTCTTGAGTTCTGTGTAATAACCATGGGCTGGGGTTGCACGTTACTACTTACTTTGGCTCCAGTGTGCTTCCACCACTGGTGGTTCAAGGTGAGTGCACATGACCCATCTGCATCTTGTAGTTTCTTGAGAAATACTGCTGACTGATGCACTTTCCCTCAGACTGGGTTCCATCTGATTCAAAAACATAAGTCACAGTTAAGCTAAGGTTTGTATGTTTTAGACATTTTAGATGATGGCTCATTTTAATAGGAATTAATAGGAGCTGCAGGCACGGGGAAACAAATCCGGTAATAACTTAGGGTGTGTACAACACCACAGAATGTGACCTGACAAGGGGAAATGATCTCCCTGCATTTTAAGCCGCTAATTTGTACATGCCTTTAGTCTTAGACTAGGGAGAGGTGTGGTTAGAGCTTTACTCAGCCAGGCAACTTATGTGGCAGTGTTAGGGAAATCACTTTGGAAGAGACAGTCCAGGAAAGCAGTTGAAGAAGACAGTGTGGCTCCTCCATCCTTTGGCCATGCTGAACATTTTGTTTGGTGCATGTGCATGTACACACAAGTGGATACAGAAGGTGAATGTTCTTAACAGATGTGTGGGAAAGCAGAATGTGGGGCTCTAGTCCATTTTCCTCATCTTACTTTCAGTTATTATTGTTGTATATAAGTAACATATAGTCTTAGGATACAAGGCAGCACATAAATAATAAAATCATCACCATCATCATCATCATCATCATCATCGTGCCTAGTTGAGGTTTAGTCACAAACCCTCCCCTTCCACAAACACAGTGCTGGCATTATGGAAGGTACAATTAGTGAGAAAAAGCTCTGCCCGTCTTGAAACATGTCAGTCATTTGATGTCAAAGTATTATCTAACCTTTGTATGTTCAAGAGAGAAGCACAGCTTACTGGATTCCTCAAAGGTTGCCAATGTAAACTGTCCCAGAGAAAGACTGAGACTGGTTCAGCTCCCCCCAGTTGTTCCTTGCAAATTTCCTCTCCATCTTTTTACTTTTCCACTCCGGTGCTTCTTCAGCTGTCTAGTCCAGAATAGCAGGCGCTATCAAAACAATCCTCCTCCTTACAACCACATTTTTATGTTGCTGCCAATGAGAGCAGCTCATAAAAGAAAGGGGGGGGGATGAGTCGGAGAACAGAAAAGACAATATTGAGTCTGCTCCTTGGCAAGCTCAGGGGTTGTTTCTCTTCACTGTTTGATTTCTTTTTACAGTCTGCTGGGCCCTCTCTCCACCTCTCCTGGATCACAAAAAGGCAGGATGTCAATACATCCTAAGCTTTATAATTTTGCATGTATTAATGCTCAACCGTTGTTAAGAAACACAGGACTGGAGAACGGCTAAAGATAATCTACTGGCTAATTTACTAACGTAATGCAGAATTCTCCATATCAGCAACAGAAGATTTGACACATACCAACAAGATTCAACCATGCTTACAATCAGATAGCAAATAAAAGAAATTAAACTATGGAACTGACTGCTATATGATTTCTATAGAAGAATATTAGAAGGTCCACACTGCAATCCTATACCTCCTAACTTGGGAACAAGCCCCACTGAACTCAATGAGACATCTAAGTAGACATGTACAGGATTGCACTTCCTGATTTAATTATTTTTACAACAACCATAAAAGTGGAGTGGGGGGAACTGACTTTCTATGACTTACGCTTAGGAAAGTATGCATATGTATGCTAAAACATTGGGGAAAGATTGATGGCAGGGTGATACTTGCAACACATTCCCATATACTCCCCATGAAGCTTTAAGTATGTGGTTCATCAGGGACAGGACACTGACCAGATGGCTCATAGGCATTCATGGTGCACTCTGGCACTCTCCATTTCTTCTATGGGGAGAAGAGGCAAGGTATTGTTTACCAACATCTCTGCAAGATGTGGTTGTTGCTTTGGCACATGTGGGGCAAGGCTAAGCAGATTTAGCCTGGTCTTGTTGCACCAGGAGCAGTAGCTTGTTGATACATGAAGAACCACAGGAAGGGGAAGAAGCAGTTGGGGGAAGAATGGGGGAAGTGGCAGGAGATAAAGCAAGGAAAGAGGAAAAGTCAAGAAAACCCCTCTCGCTCTCCGACCTCTCTCGCTCTCCAAGCTTCAGGAAGCTATCAGCAAGCCTGGGGAGCCCGCGGGAGTTCCCACAGGGCTCCCTAGGCTGTGGATAGCAGCCTCCTACACGGAGCGCGGGGCACGCTGAAGCAGAGCGCCCCGCCCTTCGGGCAGACATCCACAGCCTAGGGAGCCCTGTGGGAGTTCCCGCAGGGCTCCCTAGGCTGCATATAGCAGCCTCCTGCACGGAGCGTGGGGCGCACTGAAGCAGAGCGCCCCACAATTCGGGCAGACATCGGGCAGCCCCACAAGCTCGGGGGACAGCGGGGAGGCGCAGCGCCGCCATCCCGCTGTTCCTCAACCTGGTTTGGAGGCTGGCGCTGGGGAGAAGCGCGCTTCTCCCCAGCGCCAGCCCCACAAGCTCGGGGGAGAGCGGGGAGGTGCAGCGCCGCCATCCCGCTGTTCCCCGACCTGGTTTGGATTCCCCGACCTGGTTTTGGGGGGGAAATAAAGGGGGGGAATTTCCTTTCCTTTATTTTCCCCCAAAAAACTAGGTGCATCCTATGGGCCGGTGCGTACTATGGGACAAAAAATACGGTAAGTTTGAGTGATTTAGTAAAAGGCTGGCTTTCCCAAGAGAGTCCTGTTCCTGTGAGCTGCAAAAGTGCTATTCAGCTTTTTCTAGTTTTTGGGGTGTGCGGGGGTGTGGGTGTCCTTCGTAATCTATTGATGGCCTCTTTCCAACTGGCACTCAGGAACAGCAGATTTTGCAAGTTCTACATTCCTTCCCCCAAATTAAACCTTTGTTAGCTCTTGGAATGCTTATACAATTCTGTATTTGTTCACATGGAATCTGATGCAAAGACACTCCCCCAAAGAATCAATTTAAGGACTACTGCAAAGCATGGATAATAATTATAAAGAAGGGAACAATATTTTTATCCATTCTGTGCATAACTTTACAAACCAGTTTCATGTCCCTTGTTACAGTAGTTGCATTTTCCTTGAACTATAGTAATGGGGATTGTTTAGGCTTCCTGACCTGATGTTGTTGGACTCCAGTGTTCAGGGATGATCGAAGCTGTAGTCCAGTAGCATCCAGAGGGCCACCAGTTCCCTGGGGTGACCAGAACTGTGCACAGTATTTCATAAATTTATATAGTCATTATGATAGTGGCAGCCTTATTTTCAGCCACTTTCATTATCCTAGGATGAAATTTGCTGAATTTTGTTTCCTGCCCCACACTGAGATGAGGATCCAGGTCAGGGACCCTGTCATAATGGCTAGGCGGCATTAACATTGTGTGTGTGTGTGTGTGTGTGTGTATCCCGCTATTTGCATTAGAAGTAGAAATCCTATTTAATGGGTTTTACAACCACACAAGCCAATAAATAGCTACCTGTTACACAACTCAAAATTTTGATACATTATTCTGACTGAGTCACTGAGCTCTTCACCCTGATCCTCACCCACTTACACACTGCCATCAGTATGTGTACAGTGCTTTATATAAGTCCAAGAGGATAGGTGTACCTGCTTTGAAGCTCTTGCCATCTAAAATCACAAGCTGTTACATCCCATAACAGAGTGTTCCATAGGTCTATGGTGAGCAGTGAGAGAGAGAGTTATATTTTTATTAGTTTATAAAGCCTGCAACATGTTCATTTAACTGCCTTCCCTCTAGCTCTTTGTATTATGTGAAAATGTATTTAACTTTTTCTGATTAATTTATTATTTTAAACATCTTCGATGTTCCTTTAGCTATGTCATTTGGATCATAATCATCGTTTTGGTAAAAGCCTCGAGCCGATCATTTCATTGCTGTTTTAAATGACTATGGTGCCTTTTTGTTTTTCATTCAGCAAGAATATGAATAAGTGCTTTCGCAGATGAAATTAGTGGGCAGAAATGACTCGTTCTACCATCTCACTTGTAAAAATATATCCTCAAATAAGAGGAGTGTTGTGCATTGAGGGGGGCTGCTGACTTTTTAAAATTACAAATGAATGTAACAAATCTATAAGTATTTACTCTGTGAAACGTTTGGTTTTTAATGAGCAGAGCAGTGTAAATCATTGTTGATTTACATATAGATTTGTGAGATGTGGATGCTTCATATCTCTTGGATCCCAAGCTGATCCCTCTCCGCTTAGTATAGGCAGCACAAGAGGCCAACCTTTGCCAAAGTTGCCCCCCCCGGCACACCCACCCTGGGCAGCTATTGGGCACATTATGCCACTGATCCTCAGGAACAGGTCCAGTGACACAGCCCTACTCTCCTTTTTCCAGGGACAATAGCCCTACACATACGGTGATTATGGTTTTCTGACAAGTAGACTTGGTCTGTTCATGCTGGTACATCCAATGGTGTGTCCAAGAGACAGAGGTGGGGTCTACCCAGCTGGCTCAGTATCTGATTCAGCTTCAGGTGCCTCCCCAGTTGCCAGGGAAATAGTGCTAATATGAGGCAGGGTAGGGGCCAGTTCAGACAGCTCTCCCTCCTCTACTGAGATATCTAGCACTATCTCCTACGTAGGTGCCAACTACCTGAGGCCCTGGCTGCCCAAGCCCCCACCAATTTCAGTGCCAGGGCCATGCACGCTGAATGGCACCCACAGCCTTGGGCACTCACGGTTGCAGCACCAAGTTGGCACTCCTGATCTCCTGACAGGCTACTCAGCTGCTCCCCAACATCAAGCTCAGCACTTTCATCCAAATCCTCCTTCCCTTCTGAACAATCATGCCAGGGAGTCTCTACAGAGCTCAAGTAATAAAATTGTATAGTTTCCACTTTGTGCATGTATGAAGCTTTGTCTGAAGCATCCAGTGGAAGTCAGTGAGACAGTCAGATACTGAGTTCAGAGGGCCCTTCATTGGTAATAGTCACACTTGTCCTAGCACTGCTCTTACAAGGACAGCACCCTCATCCCACTTTTAATGATAGGAAATGGTAACTGCATCTATTCTCAGACTTGGTATATTGGTGAGCTGTCTGAATACCGTACGTAGATGTGTTTATTATCTGAATACTGTATCCTTTGCAGGGTCAAGATGAAATCTTCTCTTAGTGGAACAACACAGGCACAACTCTTTGTAGTCAAGCTCTCAAGACCACCAAAGGTTTCTTGGGACATGCTGTTGTTTGCTTATCTCCCTTTGATACCCTCAAGGTTTAGGTGGTCCTTATTTTTATGGCTAGCACTTAACAATCTCCTGTTCACCTCCTGCTGATGAGACTTTCTCTCATGTCCATCTTGCTGGGACAATGTTTGAGGAGTTATTTATGTTAGCCAAGGAAGAAAGGCCCCTTGGGAGAATGGAATCTTGTGGCAGGAGGTGAGTCTGACACAACGTCTCTGAATGGGAATGCATGGTAAGAATTGGAAGAGGAAAAGGGAGGGCTGCCAAATTACAGTCTCACTTTATGTCTAGCTCTGTGTCCAAACTTCAGTTTAGACAGTGGCAAGAGGAACTTAGGATATTTCCAGATCAAGACACACACACACACACACACACACACACACACACACACCGCCTTACAGTGACAAGTGAAAACCATTCAGGTTTACACCATTTTAGCTGGTGTCAAAAGAGTTATGAGGCCTTCAGATCTTTGCAAACTGAACTTATAACATAAAGCTAAGGCCTCTGCTTGGTACTACTGGCCAAGAATATCTGTGAACACCAAGCTACTGAATCAGTGTGTCTACAAGGATTAGAAGTGAAGGTGAGTCCACATGGCTTTTAGCTTGTTTTGCACCCTCTTTTAAGGACCAGCTCAGCAATTCAAAAATATCAGCTGTTGGACAGTCCAAACAACACTTGTTACTGTGGCATTGATCTAATCCCCTATTTGCAGTCTGAAGTGGTACGATTCAGGAAAGATTGTACCATGTCAAATTTCCCCCAAAAAGTATTAGATTCCTGTTTTTTAGTATCTGGGACGTAGGATATCCTTGCTTGGTTTCCGATGTCTTCTGTCCTTCAGGGATAAGTTTTATACTCATATCCAGTGTATCTGAAGAAGTGTGCATGCACACGAAAGCTTATACCAAGAACTAACTTAGTTGGTCTTTAAGGTGCTACAGGAAGGAATTTTTTTATTTTGACTATGGCAGACCAACACGGCTACCCATCTGTAACTTTTACACTCATAGAATTGGATGATTGACTGTTGAGTGTCAACACCAACATTTAACATAGTTTGCCCCAAGTGAAAAGGAATGACATCAGCAGGTTTTAGAGGAAGTTGGAATCCTGAGGTAAAATCAACTGCATTGTGAAGGTTAGCGTAAGGAACATGTTGACTTATTTTGGACTGCTACCTCTACCATTTCAGTATTCTGATCTCCATTCCATGTAAAACAATGGCAGGCTCCATGCTCCACATGGGATGGGCTCTCCCAAAAGTTCCAGAGGTTGCTTTCTAAAGTCCCCTGCACAACCAAGTTAATGAGTCTTTGTGAGACCTGGACACCCCAAAATTTCCAGTTGTACACCAACACTGAGAAAGATGTGTGTGTTCAAAGCTCTGTGCTGGCCCTTTGCCCAGGAATATTCTCAGTTACCATTTCTGCCAAATGAATGTGCCACTTCAAAGAACCTGCCTAGACCCCCTGCCAATTAACAACAGAGCTGGTCTTTGTTAGCCACTAAAATAATATTTCCCATCCTGCAGAGAGAAGCAAACCAACAGCTCGATCAGGGAACCAGACTCAGCTAGTGGAGAGAATGATGCAGAGGGCCTCATGTATTGGGAATCTATGCAGGCAATCACAGCAAGCGGCTGTTGCCTGTTTTCACCACACTGAGGCTGAGCTGCAGTGTTATTCTAGTTTGCCAATGACACTTTCCAAAGCTCTTTATCCTCCCTTAGCTTTCCCCAGCCCCCACCCCACCCCCTTCCTGTTGTTCCTGTTCTCTCCAGTTATTGTCAATGCTGTAATAGAGCGATCAAAGTGCAATAAGCTAAACATGACCCATTAGTGGCGTCACTGGCATTTTTTGATTTTTTTTAAAAGAAAGAAATCAAAGGCATTTATGTTTGCTTATTATGCACTTTAAACCCTGGCAATGTGATGTGATCAGAGAAGGAGAGAGAAATAAGAGAGATGCCCCCCCCCCCACGCGCTCTGTCCCTCTGCCTGCCCTTCCCCCTCCCCTCATGTTGGTGCTCTCTGTGTTCATTAGTGGCCACAGCTGTGCAGCCGGCCAATTACTTGGAAATAATAAGTACATTTTGCAGTAAATTAAATATTAATTAGTGCTTGGCAGGTTGTTCTTTCTCCCCTTATTCCTGCACCACCCTCTGAAAAAAGAGGAAAGAATCATTGGAGAATAAAGCATAAATTGTCCTGTTTGTGCTGACATGTCAATAACAGGGTGACAGAATAGAGAGGTGGTGTTGTGTTGTGGTTAGAATGTCATAGACTAGGACCTGGGAGACCAGGGTTCAAATCCCCACTCAGCTATGAAGTTCAGTGGGTGACCTTGAGCCAGTCACTGTGTATCAGCCTAGACCACCTCACAGGGTCGTTGTGAGGATAAAATGAGAGAATCCTGTACACTGCCTGCAGTGGTGGCTGGCCCCCATTGCAACTAGTAGGGCAGAAGGCATGGAGCTCCAAACACTGGGCAGATCCAGAGCCAGTGACAGACAGAGACAACTAATTCTAGCTCTGTCCCCTGCTAAGTTCTACAAGGGGCAGAACAGAGTCTCAGGAGGATGAGGCTGACATCAGTCCCCGTCCCCCCCCCCCCCCGCCTCAACTACTTGTAAGCAGGCAGGCAGGTTGGGCTGGCTGAGGGCAGACTGAGGTTCTTGGGGCAGTGCCCCATTGGCCCTAATGAACCAATCTCTACTGCTTGGAGGAAAAATTGGATACAAAAATAAGGGATCTACCCTGCTTTCAGTATGTATTTGAAGGAGGGGTCGGAGTCAGTAAGGGGCCTCACCCCTTTGCTTGGTTGTGTCTAAGGCAGAGAATCCTGTTCCTCAACTCGAAACCCACAGACTTAATCAGCCTCACTGTTTCTTCTCTCCTGGCCATCATTGCTACTGAATCCTTCCCCATTACTGTCACTGGCCACTGGCATCCCAGTCCCACCACCAGCCATTTTTCCCAGGGACAGCAGAAGTGTTTGGGTAGGGCATCAGGAAGTGTAACTTTTCTTCCTATTATCTTGCAGTAGGTGAGAGTCACTTTTTATTCCATTTTCTTTCCATTCCTTCTCTGCAGAGATTGTGATATGTTTTCATCTAGGACTGGCTGCATGGTTTCCAGTCTAGTCTTTGCTTCAGTGAGCTTCTCCTTTAGCAAAATACTGATTTGGGATGCAGTCCAGCCAGAGTTAAGCATTATAAGTTCCACTGATACAGTGGGGAAATTAAGCATGTGCTTTACATGCTTTGATTGAAATCAGTGGGATTTAAGCCCTTAAAAAAAAAATGACCAGTCTGTCTTCTTTAGTCTCTTCACTGATTAATTCATCTGCAATGGAAACGGTATGATACAAAGAGGAAGGAAATCCACAGACCATCCCCAACTCTTGATCCTTTTCTGTTCCCATTCAGCAAGTAAAAGTATCACTTTAGACAGAGTGGAAGAAGACTGGCTTTCTGTCACAAACTACAAGTGCAAAGCTTGAATCATTTGTACCTTTGAGCAGCCTTTCTCAACTGGTGTAGTGGTTCAGTCTACACTCTATTAACAGATCCATGAATGGAAATGAAATGGTGATTCAGGGGATGGCTGTTCCAATTAAAACCCAGGCAGGCATTTTTACAAATATGTACCTAGTTTCACAATAACCAAGCTGGGTTCATGTTATGCCTTGCTTATGTTCAGGTGCCAGTGAAAGCACAGCTGGCCAGTGTGAGGTTTCGGATTTTCAGTGTGTATCTTTTGTACTGGCTATCATTTATTTGTGTTTCATCTTGTGCAAGCTTCTCCTTCCCTGCTGAGAAGTGTGTAACGCCAGGGGCTCTTTGAAGACCTCTTCCTATAGGGGAGCCACCACCAGCATCCTCTTTAAACATCTGCCTTTTTTAAAACATAGCCTCCTTTGCTGCTAGCGTGTATATGTGCGTGTGCTATTGCAGCCAAATATTTAAATGTTTTTGTAGCATTTGTGCTCAAAAATACTATATCACTGGTATTTGTATATATGGGTGACCAGGAATTGTAGAATTAGATGCTGGCTTTTTAGCAAACGTAATCTGTATTGGTTCTTGCTTTATCAATGTCACACACTTCGCACAGTCAGATACAATAAGATCATCACATAGAGCCACAGAATTGTAGAGTTGAAAGGGACCACGAGGGTCCTCTAGCCCAATGACCTGTGATGCAGGAACCTTTTGCTCAATGTGGGGCTTGAACCCACAGCATTTGTTCTCTGCTGATTGAGGTATCCCAGTTTTATTAATAAGAAAAATGCCCATCACTACAATAGGGGGTGAGAAGAGAGGGAGAGGGAAAGTAGAAACAGTGCTTGAATATTATAAGGACCATTAGGGAATCCAGTGTGTCTCTGTTGAGATGCAATGCTTTTCCTCTGGCTCACTGTCTGTGGAATGGAGAGCGGTCAGCTACTGTCAGGTGTAGAGAAAAGGTTTTGTTCTTACCACAGTGTTTTAATAATATCCAACCATTCATTTATAAAGGAGAAGGTAAAATTAAGTTTGCTCATACTTGCATAATCTCATCCTGGATATTCTTTCAGTACAGCTCTGAGGCAGGGTGATCCAGTGCAGTTTTTAAAAAATATTTTGATAGCATAGTCATTTATATTTTCCATATTATAGTACGATTGAGGCAGAGGAAAGTTTGTCAGAACATTTAGGAGTGTTGCAGGACTCAGAATAAAAAAGATTTAAAATGTGCTGCAGTGGTTAGAGTGACTAACTAGGACCAGGGAGACCCAGAATCCAAGCCCAGCTGAGCTGTGAAGCTAACTGGGTGAACTTGGGCCACTCACTATTTGTCCACTTAGCTTACTTCACAGAGTTATTGAGAAAATAAAATGGCAGGGGAAATATATAGTGCTCTGGGGATTTTGGAGAAACAGCAAGACAAATTAAACGGATTTTGTTTCAGAGAAGACAAAATATTCGGAGCAATTGAGCTTAAATCCTTCCTTCCTTGTTTGTTTGTTGGCTTCCTTCCTTTCTTCCTTCCTTGCTGCTTCACCCCTCTTCTTTTTAAAAAATTTGGTTCCCTACTGTGCTGCCCCCTGCTCCTGCCCTGTCTGTGAGCTTTCTAAATTCACTGAGGTCTTCCTCAAGGTGAAATGAAGGCGTCTGGTTGTGTTTGGTGGTGCAAGAGGGGGCAGCGTGGCGATATGGCCTGATCTTGTGATTAAACAAAGGGATTCAGCCAACATGTGTAAAATTAAGTGATCAAGAGTTGATTACAGAGTGCATTGATTGTGTACTGATGGATTAAACGGAGTCGTGCTCAGGATGTGATTTTCCAACCTGGAGAGAGAGTGCGAGCAATTGACGTGCCGGCCAGAAGGACCTACCTTCTCTTGAGCTCTGCCTTTTCTACATTCTCCGGATAAATCTGCAGAGAGGCCTCTGGAATTATAATCGATTATCCATTTCTCAAAGTCACTTAGGGGCCCTGAGCTACAAGCTAAAGTGCCGGCACTGCGAAGAAGCATTGGGTATGCGCCGGCATGAGCGGATGCCGACGCGAGAGGGATATGTGGCGTTGACCCTGCCTGCTGCAAGCTGATGAATCTATTTTCTTGTAGGAAATAGTTTTGACAGTTCAATATCTGTGTTTTCAGTATGTGTGCTTTACCCTCCCCCTTGTCTCACCAAGCTAGTGGGAGGAGGGAGGGCAATGCTGCGGGAAAGGAATGGAGAAGAAAGATTGGAGGGCTCTGCCCCGTCACTGCTTCAAATTATAGGCATCTCAGTATATCACCAACCTAGCAAGTTGCCCTCTAAGTCAAGGACAAGTGCTGCCTAAAAGGATGTCTTGTGGGAAAGAACTGGAGCTGCTGCCTTGTGCAAGATGGTTCCTGAGTGTCACACCTACAAAGAAATGGAACTAAAATAATAATAATAATAATAATAATAATAATAATAATAATAATAATAATAAGTGGCTCCTATCTCACGATGTTCTTTGCATGAACTTTATGCAGGGAACACTGTGTTAGAACATTTAATGCTACAAGCATAAGGGTATATAGCCTTCCACAAGTTTATAAATATCCCCAGCTAAGGGGAAAATAGAAACTCTGATGGAACTGGGAGTCATTATATTGGGGACTGGCTGGTGCTGCCCTCTGAAACACCCGGTTCTATTGGTATTAGAGATGGAGTGCAAACCAGGAAGGAATAGGGATTGTGTATACTCTGTAGTTGGAAAACTACAGAGCTGTAGGCTGTCACCCATTTGTGCCACATCCATTCTAGAAATGAGCATGTAGAATTGTAGCCACTACACAGGTTTTGGGTTTTTGTCTTGAGGTACCCTATATTCCTCTCATCCTGTCTGGTGGTGGGATTGGGCTACAAAGGAATCTTGATTCTGTTTCCTCCAGATTGCTAGTCCATGTAGTCTTTATAATGCTTTCTCCTTTTCAGAGGATGTAGGCCATGTTGACCATTCATGAGCTTTTCATTCCTTACTTGTCAGATCTATATATTTTAGTTCAAAAGCCTGAAACGCACGTTTGGAACTAGAGGGAGCTAGTTAGTTCCTCCGGTTGCTCCACTATTGTTGTTTCCATGGTAGCCAACTAGATGCTTCGAAGAAGCCAATAGCCTCTAAAACAGTTAGATATGGACTGTGTGTAGGATATTTTAGTTTCCACTTCTTTAAATAGTGTAAAAATTTCTGCCATCGTTGACTAGAATAACATGAGTCAGTAACTTTGGCCCAATAGGTGTTGTTTTTTTAGCTAGACCCCTGACCATGGAGATACTTGGAGTTTTAGCATGCCTTGTGTATACAGAATACTCAAGGGCTATTAGACTAGTAAGAGTGAGACCAAATATATTTGTAAACCCTACATTTGAACACAATTTAAAGAGGAGATGAGTTTGCCTTTTCCAGATCTATAGTGTGGTCCCATCTGGAATGCTGTGTACAGTTCTGATCACCCTATTTCAAAGAGGATGCTGTAGAGTTGGAAAAGATATAGAACAGGGCAACCATAGTGACCAAGGGATTGAAGAATCATCTCACCAGGAAAGGTGTAAGTGTGGGACTTCCTAGTTTGGGAAGAGGGGAGATGATGATGGGGAGACGATAGAGGTTTATAATATTAGGTATACTGCAGATTTCAAGATTATCAAATGAAATTGATTGGCAGTAGACTCAAGATAGACAAAATAAAGAACTTCTTCATACAATGTATGTGATGGCCACTAGCTTAGATGCTTTTAAAAGGGGATTATACTAATTCATGGAGGATAAAGCTATATAAATGCCCACCAGTCATAATGGTTGTCTTACCTCCAAAATCAGAGGTAGTATGCCTCTGAGTACCATTTGCTAGGGATCAGCAGCAGTTGTGGGCCATTGTTTTCCTGCCCTGGCTATTGGCTTCTTCGAAGCATCTAGTTGGCTACCATGTAGAAACAGAATGTTTGGATAGAACGACCTTTGCTGGGATCCAGCAGGGCTCTCCTTAACCAAGAGAAAGTAATTTCTGGCATGGTGTTTGAGGACTCCTGTGCTACTATTGTACAACATACAACTAGCTCTCATAACACCTGTCTCTGCACCATAAGCCCTACCTAGTCAAACTATTCAAGTCGGGGGGGGGGGGAGGTGCCCCTCACAAGCAGAAGGCTACATGCATGCATTTTTGCATTCCTTTAACATTTGAGTTAGTGGTACTTTTAAGCTTATTTACATAATCAGGAGGGCCAGAGATTTGCAACAAATGTTCTATGCAAGCTGAGGAAGTGTAAATGCTAAAATAAAAGCATATGCTCATGAAGATATTGGTCCCACACCAGCTGCTGCTGTTTCAGTGGCTTGATCCATCTGATTGTTGCCCACATCTGCGCTCCCCTCCTGTACTTGTCCCTGATCTCGGTTAGCTTCTGAGGACACAGGCAGAACTTACGTATTTAACTGTCCCTCTTGCCAATACTCACATAAATCTTCTGAATAAGATGCTAGAAAAATCTTAGCTGCACCAGAGACCACACCCATGAACCTTCCAGCTTCAGCTCAACATCCAGCATCCACTGACAACAAAAGGTATGGATTGGCCTTACTACAAATTTACCCTAACCATGAGAGTACAGAATCTGTGATCGGATCTCCTTTTTCTTTTAATTTAAATATATGCCCTTTCCTACACCAACAGATGCTCAAAGTTGTGTACAAGTAAAGGAAAATATTTGGAGGAGGGGGAATTAAATTAAAACAAGTATGAACAGTAAATATGAAGAAGAAAATAGCTTGTCCACATACATTTCTTTTAATGGGGCTAGGGGAAATTTTAATCAGAAAAACTGCTGGGGGAAAGGGTTAATCCCATGGGTCCAATCCAGTATCCATCTCTTCCCACTGCAGCTTCTGTTTGCTGAAATTTAAAGAGGTGGGAGGTCTGATCTACTTTGGCCAGGGGTAGGAAACTTTTTTCAGCCCAACAACCACATTCCCTTCTGGACAACCTTCTGAGTACCACATGACAGTGGTGGGAAGGGCCAGGCAGCAAATGTAAATTTTGCCTTTATATGGTAGCAGGAGGCATTATCAAAGTTCAAGGATCCCTCCTAGCCAGGCAAAAAACACTCATGGTGCAAAGCAGAGCCAGTGAAGGATGTGTCCTGGTGACAGTTTTGTGGGTTAGATAGAGAGGCCTGAGTTTCCCCTCCTCTGACTGAGACCCATTGATAGTCTGTAGAGGCCACAATTCACTTAGGGATGGAAGACAGTTTCAAAAACAAGCACGCACAAACATACAGACTCTCACACACAAACACCCCCCTTCCCCAAAAAATATGTATATGATGCACTCACAAACTCTAAATCAGCAAGTGCATGGAGGAGGTCAAAGAATTGACTAACAGTTGAGCCTCGTGCTTCAAGAGCTCCTAAATCTCTGACATAAACACAAAGTGAATTATGTAAAATGGATTCTTTTAAGATTGCTCCATTCCATGTATACTGTTCTCTGATGCAGTTTGACACTGCTTACTCTAAGAGACAGGATCTTGAAGAAGATAGACAAGTCATTTGATCAAATCTGGCAGTTGCTCTTTTCTTATGATCACTCCTTTGCCTAGTAGCAGAAAACTTCTAACTTCATACAAAGGAACTGTAACAACTGTCTACTAAATCCTACAAGCTTAGTAATACACATAGCAGCCAAGCAGAGCAAGACCAATTGATTACTAGTGTTCTGGAGCAGCATTCCCCAACCCTGCATCCCCAGATGTTGTTGGACTACAACTCCCATCATCCTTAGCCAGCAGTGCCAGTGGTCAGGGGTGATTAGAGTTGTAATTCAACAATATTTGGAGATTCACAGGTCCCCCATCCCCACTGTAGAGGAATCCTCACCCAGTTCTTGCTCCCATAACCTCACCTAGTTCTCATGGCAATTGATCATCATCATTACTCTGAATTCTCTTGTATTTGTATTGCTGCAGTTTCTGTGAATCATCTAGTAGCCAGCTGTACCAAAGACCGTGCTTATGTACCCACCCCTTTGTCAGGGCAGAATCTATCTTACAAAAGCAAAACTCCATGTTACACCATCAGAAACAGTTCAGGCTGGTTAGGAAGGAAGCTGGTGTTTCATTTCACCTGTGGATATATTTATCATTGTTCTTATTTTTGAGTACCTCTTGCAAAGTGATCATTAGCTTGAATAAAAAATAAATGACTGGGGCATGCATATAAAAGTTATGTGTGGTGATCCATTATGACTCAGTCAGGTGTTTGTTAGAAACTGAGTGTGAGACCAAGGATCAAAGCAGCTTCTAATGATTTAGAACTAAAGTCAACTTTTCTCATGAACAGGCTGCTCCCCAGCATGGAAGGAGTGGTCTGGTGGCTTCCTTTAAAGCTTCCCCCCACCCCCTTTAATTATTGTTTTATTGAATAAGCTTATAACATCTTCCACAATACTAACATAAATGCACCAGTAACCTAGTAAAAGGAAAGTGAAGCCTGGAAAGGGGAGGGGACAGTTAAAGGAAATACTAAGAAAGTTATACATAGGAGGTCATCATATCATCAAGTGAAGCACCTATACAAGCCAGTCAATATGTAAATTTAGCATTATTCATATCCCTTGCCCCAGACACTAGGCAAAGGTCTCTGTATATGCTGACCATATCTGCCTTCCTTTGAAGCTTGGATTTCTTCAGATTGACCATAGGAAATGACATAGAATGAGGTGACAAGTGTGGAAAGTTTAGTGTCAGTGAATCTAGGTATGTTACCAGTTTTCCATTCTTTCTCTGCTGGGATGAGGGCAACACTTTCCCTCCATTGCTCATGGAGCTGGCTGCCCAGGTGGGCTTAGGGAATGAAGAGCTCAGGAAAGACAGGCTGGTGTGTGTGGCTCTTTCTTTCAGATCTCTGCCACGGTGTCTTCTTTCTTTCTTCCTTCTCATCGAGAATTCATTGTCTTGTCAGCCTCTAGTTAGCTGGCGTGCGTGCGAATCATAAATTACACAGCCTGGGCCTCTACTAGGCTTCAGCACAGACAAAAAAATTGCACTCCATCACTGTGTCGCCCAGCTTTTAGCGGTATTGATCAACGCAGCCCCCTCCCCCCCTTTCATTTTAACCGAGCTGGTTAAGTGCAGTATCTTATTTTGTGCTGGGACAAATGAAAAGAATATTAGCAGGGGTTGAAATATATCTCTTTTTTATCTCTCTGCTACTTTTTTATTGAATCTCTCTGAGTAGGTGGCTTTCCGCAGGATGACAGCCTCCTGACAGGCCCCTCATTAGAGACTAGACAGTAATTGTGATGCATTTCCCTGCACGGCCTTTTCACTTCTTTCCCCTTCCCCCCTTCCTCCTCTCTCCCTTTCTCCTGATTTGTAAAGTGATTGGATGTACAGACTCGCTCAGTTTCTTAAATTATTGCCCAGCTCAATCCATCTTCCTCTTGCTGAGGATGGGCAGCTGTGGGCTTAGAATCAGGAGCTGGAGACTCAGCTCCTTGTGGCAGAAACAGAGAGCTGACCACTCCTGGACATGGAATATTGGGCTGGAGGGGCCATGGAGTTGGCACTGTTCAGCAGAAGCACAGACCGCTGCTGTCTGAACTCACTGGGTACCATACCTGTGACTGTAATCCTGGCAAACTTGTGCTCTTCCTTATCTCTACATAAGCCTCAGTGAGTGTGGAACTAAGCTTTAAACTAGGGTGGAACTAAGCCTTCAGTTAAACTCCCCCTTCTCTCCAACCTCTAGTTCAACTCACCCTGTATCCTGACATCATTAAACGGTGTGATTCTCCTCCACACTTGTGGCAAGACACACAATAAGTTGTACTAGGCATTGTCAAGGGGAACCTGCCACTTTCAGAAGTAGCGCTGTGTGTCTTGCAATGCTTAGATCCACCCTCCCTAAGGTCCTGACTATTTAAATGTTGTAGTAGATGTTTTCTCAGGACTTGAGGAAACAAAAGATGTGATTCCTAAAATGCTCCAAAGTAGTAGGCAGTTTTTCATACACGGTTCAAATAAGCAGTTAAACAAATGGTGAATCTTTCTGGAATTTTTTTTGGGGGGGGGTGAGGGGGTCGTTCTGTTTGAGAATTTAGAAGCAGGGAAGTGTAGCGTTTGAAGGGAACCTGAGGGTCATTTAGTCCAACCCCCTGCAATGCAAGAATCTTAGCTAAAGCATCCATGGCAGATGGCCATTGAACCTCTGCTTAAACACATCCAATAAAGAAGAGGACACCACCTTCCGATGGAGTTGGTTCCACTGTTGAACAGCTCTTACTGTCAGAGAATTCTTCCTGATGTTTAGTCTGAATTTCCTTTTTTGTAACTTGAAACCATTGCCTTGAGTCCTACCCCCAAGAGCAGGAGAAAACAAGCTTTCCCCATCTTCCATGTGACAGCCCTTTAGACATCTGCATATTGTTATCTCCTCTCCTCTTCACTCTCCTCTTATCCAGGCTAAACATACCCAACTCCCTCAATTGTTCCTCATAAAACTTGGTTTCCAGACGCTTTATCATCTTGTCAGGGACTGGCAGGGCTCCAAAGTGTGTGTGGTGGAGGCAGCGGTCAAGGGGAGTGACCCAGGAAAGGGGACCAGTGACATATGGGGTTTGACGCTGCCCACAAGGCAGGACCCGGGGCAGGGGGAAGAGGGAGAGTCAGGGCAGTCCAAGATGGAGGAAAAGACTGTTCAGGTGACAGACGGGTCAGTAGACTCCTCACCTTCCTCTGCCCCACTGTCTCCTCGAACAGTGACAACTTCTGTGCAGGAGGCGTCTCAGGTTGTGGGTGCACAACCTGTCAGGGGAGGGTATATAAGCTGGCAGGGAGGAGGGGTCTCACTGTTGCCGCAACTGATCCACAGGGTATAGAATTGTGTGGGAAAGTTCCTTAGTGGCTAGAGGCTGCATCTGGAGCACAACGAGAGTTGTTGTAAATCACAGTCACAGGAATTGGGTGGGTACCAGAATCCCATTTTTAAGATGTCATATTATGGGGGAAAGAATAAGGGGGCTTTAGTGAAATCCACAAGCCCCACTCCCTGCTCCCACCAATTTTAGCCAAATCACAATGTGTTTCCCCTGCAGTCTTCTAAATCTGTGGCTAAGAAGGACATCACAAAAGTTAAGGGGGCTGGGCCCCGTCTCACCCACTGTAATCCAAGCAGTGGATTTTCTCATTGGTTTGTGCTGTCTAGGGTTAAGTTCTCTGCTGGTACTTTAATTATATGGCTGGGGTAGGCTGAAATCTGAGTGATACAGACTTAATGTATGGAAGATCCTGTTTTAGGGTTAGGGTTACTGAGGTTACTGTTCAAGGCTTTTGTGTCCATTTCTCTCTTTGGATTTTATGATGTACTCAAGGCCAGGCAAGGTCAGTCAAACACTGTTTTTGCGTATTCTGCATTTGCCCTTTTCCCGCTGACCCTTGTCTCCTTCCTTGCTTTGGATAGTATAAACTGCCATTGCCCATATGAGGAAAAGAAGGGAAAGGGATGGCACTTAAAAGGCAGAAAAAACTAAAGTAAGCCATTTATTGAGGTGTGTACTTGTGTCCAGCGGGACGAACAAAAAAAACCTCTCAGACCTGTGCCTAGAAAACATGAAACAGAATAAAACATGGACCAAACAGAAGTGTGGATGTGCCCGTAGTTGCATAAATCTATTCTGAACTTCTATCAGAAAGCATGGCCAGACTGTGATATAAGTTGTCTAGGGAAGTTACAGAAGCAACATCACTTTTCTGTCTTAAGTTTCTACGGGTTTCTGCCTTAGAGAGCCTTTGTGGTTCCTTCCCACTTGATACATCAGTATGCAATGGTATTTAAGTGTACTATGCGATAACTAATTTGTTTTGACTAGCAATCTGTCTTGCACATCTTTACATCGGCTAAATTTGATCTCCCCCTGAGTCTGCATCCCTGTGCTCTTTTGGATGCATTATTTTGACACCTGAACAAATTCCTCTTAATTGTCATGTAATTATCATCCTCGGGAGACAGTGACTGCTGTGCACAAGAAGTTCAGTGTCCTCTTTGGTGCCAAACAAGAAATTGCTAAAAGAAGAAGGTACAAGAGAACTCAGAAGAAACTTGAGCTGCTATCAGTAGCCTGAACAATTCAGCTTGCCTTATAGGGACTGGGTGTTTGGGCAAGTTTGTCAGATCCCTAGGGGAAAACATCATTAAAGGGTTGGCTCTAAATGCTTAGAATAAAAACAAACAAGCAAACTGTATATGAGTGCCTCCTTACAGCCATGAGCTGGCAGTGTTTCTGGGTGCAGAAGCATTATTTGGTTGCTCTAAAGCTAATGTGGACCCTCCTTAGAATGATTGTTTTCTGAGCTGGAGGGAGAGGCAGCTTGTCACGGCAGATACCTGCTATCAGCCCAGGAATAACAGCAGGCCCATCACCAAGGGAAGAATAATCCCCACAGAACCTTCAGGAGCTTGATTACAGACCCTGAGGCTGTGTCAGCATTTCTATTATGTTTCTGCCACTAGGCTTCTTCGCAGCCTGTCAGGCAACAGGTCTCTGGTATGGGGAGAGGGCTGCTCATTTATTCTGGGGCGTTTCAGAGTAAATGATTTGGGTAGATTTGTTAGGTCAGACACATGTTTATGAAATGTGAGAGAGCGAGAGTGAAATTGCTTTGCTTTGCTTTGCTGTTTGGCTGGAAAGCAGCCTTTGTTGCTGAAAATTAAGGGTGTGTTGTCACAAAGCGTTGGCTATCAGATTGCTTCCATGCAAAGCACCTACGAATCTGTTTGCATCCTGGAGCATGTTGCCCTTATCCTGGGGCACTGTCTTTCAGGCTCTCTGTAAACATGGCAGACTACTGTGGTATTGGGGAACATCTCCACACCTACTATAACTCACAGATGCCCACAGAGGGGCAAACACAGTAAGAGTGTCTGCAGCACTGCTTCTTTGAGTTTGTGTAGAAGTGGCAGGAAGTGGGGGGGGGAAGCAAGCTGTAAAATATTTGCACCTTAAAATTAGAGAATCCGGGACACTGTCAATGCAGTCATTCAGACCCAAGCAGTGTGATGAAATATTTGCCCCAATTTGCAATATAGATTCTCAGGTATTGCTTCAACAGGGAGACACAGTTCAATGTGCATTTGCTTGGCGTAGTTGTGCATGTTTGTGAAGCCCCATCATGCACAACCACACTGGATTAAAAAAAAGTAGTGCAGCCAACGCCTTAGTTTGCATATAGGAATCCTTTCTTCTTTTTTCCCTTTGCTAAAAATATATTTTATTGATTTTCTGAGCTGAGTACTGAACATAAAAAGGATAAACAGTTATCTAGACAGAATACAGAGCTTAGTTAATGAAGAAAATAAGTATCAGCTGAAATTTGTAGTCACTTATATTCTAATATAGGCAGTCAAATAAAGGTGTCGCTCCATAGTGTTCCATGTGATGATTGTGGAGGGAAACCATACTCAATTGATTTTACAAAGTCAATGCAAGCATACCATATTGTATAGAAGGTGTTCACTTTCACCCTGGTGTGACGTTCCTTTTGCAAAATGGTTAATTTTGCCATAAGGGTGATGTCCCATACTTCTGAGAACCAAGCTTCAAAAAGGTTTGTATCTAGAGTCTTCCAGTATGTTGCTGTCACTAATTTAGCTGCTGCTAATAACAGCAGAGTTAAGATCGTTATTGGTTGTATCTTGGTTTTGTGAGGAATCCTCTTTATATAGATATTGGTTAGAAAACAACTACAACAAACCCCTTTCCACTTCATAGCTATGCACTGTCCCCCATACAGCCATATTTTGTATTATTATGCCTTACCCGTTTAGCATGCATTATTATTTAAATGTCTAAAATTCCAAGAATACTCAGATGCATCCTATGTATATTCAGAAAGCAGTCTGTATTGTATACACACAGTAAATTTTCAAAATGCTTATTCTACAGTTGTCCCACAAAAGTGGTGGTGACATCTCTGGAATACTTCTGGAATAAACTCATTTTTTTATTCCAGTTTGGGGCATTACTACAAGTATCCCCTCCAGCCTTTTGTGAAGAGATGTTTTATTGTTATGACATCTACACAATGTGCTTGTACCTTAATTTGGCAGCAATTTTGGCTACATCTAACAACAGAAAGGATGAAAAAGTCACTGGGGACAGGAAATTGTACCGCTGCAGACCCATTGGCCCTGCAAATGTCTTCATATAACCTGAGACAATTCTAGGCACATTCATACATGCAGAGGTTCCTCCTGGGTAAGTGATAAAGTTGCTCAGTTCTCTGTGATGCAACCACCATGCCTCCTTCTTCACAGGCTGCCAGCAGGTGTGTTCTTGTTGTCCAGACAGACCCACCTAAGGCTGTGATGTGTGAAGGGATTTCACAGAGCTGCTCTTGTGGTTTCTGTGTTGAAGTACCAACCCCCCTCTGCCCCGCTTTCAGGACAGGAAATATTCAGTTTCAAACACTTAGAACGAAGCATTTATTTGGAGCCCAGGGGAGTCTGCACACACAGGAGAGGGACGTGGCTGGCCCTTTTCATCTTTGCAGTGTTAGCAAGCCAAGGGCTGCAGGGGAGAGAACAGCCGTGCCAAGGAGGGTAAACACTGGAGATGAACCCTGCTGAGTTACAAGGGGCCAAAGGGAAGGGAAGGACAGGCAGGGAGGCCAAGCAAACACAAACACAGCTGCCAAAAACAAAGCTTGAAAGGGGCCATTTGAAGCCTGCAGCCTTGGCTGAAATATGGGGGCGTGGGAGCTCCTGGCACAATGGCATACTCAGACTTGGCACAGACCGGGTAGTGTGGTTGGTTGCTTGGCACCACACTCTCAGCTGCCTTCTTGTTTCCTTCAACAGGCGTAAGAAACAGAAAACTGTACCTGGTGGGTTCTGCGGGAGGTGCCTCTGTAAGGAGCAGATGTTATCTTGGGTGCTGGTTGACTCACAGTGCTAAAGTCACTCTGGCAACCCGCTGGATGAAATGATTTCAAGTGTATCCTTGAAATGGGTCCTTTTTCCTACAGTGAGTCTGCAATCTCTCCCTCCCAGTGTCACATAAATTAAGTGATCTGAAAAGTCCATTTCAATCTTAGGCCAGCAAACGATGGGCACCCATAGGGGTTACTAATATAGTAACTAGTTTTGTTTCTATGCCGCCCTCTGCTGGCGATCAGATGATCAGCATGCGTGACTGTAGTTTTTGGCAAAACCTTGGTTTCGTATTTTAATTTTTTAAAACAGCTGAGAATGTGTGTGGGGTTTTCTTACAAGCGATTTAAAATCATTTTTTCCCCCTGCCAAAACAAGGAAAATAATGAAGAAATTACCACCAGAAAAAGATGGGACAGAAACCCCATTAAAGTTGAAGAGCATTGAGTTGATTGTCCTTTCGTGACTCTGGGTCACATCTAGTGGTGATGGACAGAGAAGCAGCTCCAAGGAGCATTTCATGCTCTTGCAGTGCTGTGGGAAGGGGACAGCGAGATCACCCTGCATGTTTACCCATCCAACCATGCAGACTGCAGCAGGGATCCAGCAGGATTTCCCGTTTGCTCAGAGGCTGCCTGTTTGTTTTAGGAGGGAGGTCTCAGACACCAGCATTGTTACACTAATGGGACTATAGTTATAAATAGCAGCCAGTGGGGGACCTTCTGGGGTTATTTTGGACTTTGACCACACAAAAGTGGAAAGGCTCCAAGAGGAAGCTGGGGTTGCTCACCCTCCCAGTCAATGTGAGAGGATTGTTTAGGTCTGGCTATTATTGAAAAGCAGCAGCACTCTGGGTGTGATGGAGCAACAGTGAGCACTGCAAAACAGGCCAGTTGTTCTCCTTCTGATCCATAGCAGGGCTTACAGCAGGGGTGATGGTAGAAAGGACCAGCAATCTGTCTCTGTTCTGGAAGATGAGTTTAACAATGGCTGAATAAGAATAATCTGAATAATTTGCTGGCATGAACTTGCAGCATATTTATTACATTTATGCCCCCTCCAAGGAGCTCAAGGCGGCATACATGGTTCTTCTCCCTCCCTATTTTATCCTCACAGCAACCATGTGGGGTAGGCTAGACTAAGAGTGAGTGACTGGCCCAAGGTCATCCAGTGAGCTTCATGGCTGAGTGGCCATTTGAAGCCTGGTCTCCCAGGTCTTAGTCCATCCCTCTAACCACTACACCACCCTGTTTGTTTGTTTGCTTATGTACATATTCAGTCTAAAGTGAGTGTCACTGGACAAATCAAGATGGCATGTAGCCGGGGTGTCTTATGGGCAATGCACTTTTTAGCATGTCAATATGCAAAATTAAAAACAACATATTGAGTTCCTTGAAAGGAGAGGGGAAGAGGCAGAGGAACCAGGGGCCTACAAAAAAGACCTGGGACTCAGGTTCTTTGGGCTACCTCATAACAGCACCCCTTCACTCCATCCTGATATAAGACTACTCCCCTCCACCCCCCTGAACTCTGATAATTCAAACACCGTTTGCAGCTTTAGTTATAAAAGGGGATGATGGTGTGGTAGTTTACAGCAGGGGGAGAAGAAGCCTTGAGTAAGGTGCCCTCAGTTCAATGCCCTCAATATGTATAGAGAGAAATAAAACCCTAATTCCCATAAAGGGTTCTGTGGTGCACTTAGTGAGTGTATTATATAGTGAGGACATTGCTGGTGAAAGACATCTCCCCTGAAGCATGGCCTTGTGCATAATTTGAAGGCAAGGATGAGTCAAGGTTATTTCCAAACTTGTTTCAGTCCTGTTAAAGCGCCTCCCCCCTACACCTGTTTATGTAGCCCCGGCAAAGTGCTTGTGCCAACATTTTCTCCTTTGGGAGGTCTATTCCGTTCAAGGGGATTCATTTAACTGGGCTGTGCTTTTTGCTTGGGGCCATAAAATGGCACCTTTTGGCTTTTGATTGGAAGGCCATATTGTACGCAGCCTGCTTTATGGCGCATTACTGCCTCTCGCGCGGATTTAACCAATTTGATCCATGTCTAATACATAAATAAATAATCCAGCAGGAACGCTTCACATTAGATGACAATAGGAAACTATAAAGCATGCTTCCCTTCACGGCAGCCATCAGATCTGGGTGTGCTACGCCCTCTGACGACCAGAGCAGCTATCACAGCTATGGAGCTCGTGCTTGCAGCCCTGCAACAGTCTAATAATGTCTTTGGTCACTTGGTTGTTTGCCTTTAAAAAATATTTATACGTTAGCAGGGTGCTGCATATTCTAATGCAGAGTGTAGTAACATCTCTGAGCAGGGAAAGAAACTAGCTGTAGAACATAGAAAACCAAACTGCTGCCGGCTTCTCAACAAAATTCAGTTGTGCTGCAATAGGCCATGGAGGTCTTTCTGAGGCGATTCAAATGGTACAGAAATCATTGTCCCTGCTAGTTCAGAGCTCTCAGTATCTTTTGAGGTTGTGACTGGTTGAATTTGTACCAGAAGAAGAAGCCGAATAGGGTTGGTATAATTTCTAGTGCTAATAAATCACATTTCATCACAATCATTTATTTGTATGTCGCCTTTGTACAGTTAAACTCAAGGTGGCTTATCAAAAGATTTACATAATTACAAAAATATAACAAAACTTAAGTTCTAAGCAATAAATGAAAACATCCTAATACATATATAATAAAATAAACAATGCAGGTTTTGGTGTCTTCGGGTGTCTTCCCGTGTAAGAGTTGGGGTGTCTAGGCGACGTTTCGACGAGGTCTCACTCGTCATCTTCAGGCTGGTGCTTACGGCTTCTTGTTACTGGAACAGAGCAGGATCTCAGTGTTTGAGTTCCTATAAATACTGTTGAGGGGGTGTGGTGTATTCTGGGCAGAGAGGAAGTTCCCAGGATAGTGTGACTTTTCTACTTTTGTTCCTTAATTACTTGAGGGATATCTTGAGTGATTTCTTGAGTGAAATAAACAATCTCTACATAATTCATAATAAGGTCTAACAGTAAAGAGACAAAAGCATTATTCTGTACCAGTAACAGCATTTCCAAAATGAAATCTTGACTCCAGCAAAAACTCTCCATCCTGATAGCCTCTAGGCATCTTGAGCAGCAGCCCTGCAGGATTCACAGCAAAGATGGTCTCTGACCATTTTAGTAGCAACAGCTGTTTCTGTGGCTGGAGTCAGTCAGCGACCCACCCTCCCAGGCCAGGTAGAAACAGGCCAGCAAAGCAGGGAGCAGGTCTTGCAGGACTCACAGCAAAGATGCTCTTCTGCTTGGTAGACCTTCAAAAATACCCATATATTTCTTAGGTTTTCAGTATCCCTCCTGTTCATCAACACACACACACACACACACACACACACACGTGACAAACCATTCAAGGAAGTTGCTTGTCTTTTCTGAATCATCTCAAGCTTACAAGGAGCCATGTATATCCAGTTTCTCCCCTGAAAGTTTGTTTACATGGCTTGAGTGCTAACTTGAGTGGTAGAAGTGCTTTAGTTCAGCTCGTGAAAGGTTACTATGACTTAATCCTTACTTGCACTTTTGATAGAAGTCTATTTTAAAACCACATTGTTTCTGCCTCTGCTTAGTGCCTTCTGAGAAATCAATGGCATGGTTCCTAGCAGGGCGATTGGGGACAAAGAGTTAGAATATTGATACTGAGTAAAATATACTGTTGTAAGACTCTCTCACTTTTAAGGCCGTTTCATGCAAAATGAATTTCCTTCATGGATATAATTCCCATGTAAGAAAACTGGGTGTGTGCCCAAGGACCCCATTATAGAAATACATTGTGTACTCTCAACAGTTCTGTAAGGAAGTGATAGTTATGTAAGCAAATAGGCTGGGGAGCCTGTGTATAGGTAACGTTAGAAAAGTGCAAATATGTTATTGCTGCCATTTCAAGCAGTGGTAAGCAGCAGTCATAGTCAGTCAGTCTGTATGTCTGTCTCTCTGTCTCATGGTAGTAGGAGGTGGGGCATCTTGCTTCTTGGCCGATGGTGCAGAAAGAGCCTGCCCTAGTAATTTCCCCTAGCTGCTAGAAGTGCTCCTTCTCTCCCTTTAATTGCCTCCTTCAGCCATGTTTATAGGATAAGAAGCTGAAGTTAATTTCTTCAAGCTAACTTCCCTCAGCACCTCCCCACAGTCACCCCTTTCCAAGCTTATAAGGGTCTAATCCTAAGCCAGGGCCAGCTGCTGCAGCCCATTACATAGGTCCAAAGTTCTGCTGAACTTAGCCAATGGTGTGTGGCCACAAGTGCATTCCTGAAACAAACAAGGAGCGGCATTCAGAAAAGCCAGTGGGTAGAAGAGACACAAATTGGCTACTGAGCTAGTAATTGAGGCTACAGATATTTGTGGGATGTTGTTTTTCTGAAACACTTTCTATTTCCAAGCTATAAGAGTGGTGGGATGGTACTAATGAATGGATTTGAGGGTACCTGAAACTCAATACTCTATTCTTGTGTTCCATTACAGGCAAAAAGAAGGCAACACTTTTTGACAGCCAGGCTCCCATCTGCCCCATTTGTCAGGTCTTGCTTCGCCCGGGTGAGCTGCAGGAACACATGGAGCAGGAAATGGAGAAGTTAACACAGCTCAACATCAGGTAAGGACAGCCAGGGTCTTCACCAACCCACGTACTACCACAAGCATCAGTGTGCATAACCCCAAGACACAGCTAACGTGGGTCCCATCCCTCTATAGTCAGTGTGGCATGTACCAGCTGAGCAATCTATAAATTTGTTCTTGTATACCTTGGTGAGGAGTGTTTAACTCTTACTGCAGATTTTTAGAACATTAAACTATCTGTGTACCCTTCTTTTGAACATGTGTTTTCAGTCCCAATAATCAATCAATCTGAGATGCTTCTCCCACCACCAAAAAGGAGGAGGGAGGAAACTTTAGGTGTTGCAAAATATTCCCCACCAAGGCTCTCAGGCAATGTTATTTTCCTGATTGATCATACCACACAAGATTTATTGTGAGTACAACACATTTTGGGGGATTCTTTCTCAAGGGCACTTTTTTAAAAAACAACTTTGACACACCAGGGGCAGAATTAGGTAATCTTTGGTAATATGGTGCCCTGAGCGACCCCAAAATTTGGCGCCCCCAAATGGATCTTCTCAATTTTGTGCCCCCTCAGCTCGCTGCCCTTTTGTGGGGGAACTGCCGGCACCACCCTAAATCCGATGTGGGGGACACTGGCTCTCAGGCTGCTTCTCTCTGTAGCCAGCCCTGCCTGCATTGATGTCTCTGGTGCTGCTTCACTGGTTTCAGGGAAAACTCCCAGCATGCATTTTTATCTCTTAACCTGTAAATTCCATACTGGCCTACCTAGCCTGCCAATGAAAATGAAATTGAAAGGTTTGAAATCTCTGATCCCCTCCCCCCAGCTTTCATCGATTGCAAAACAAATGTGTGATCTTACCAATATGGAAAACAACACTGCCAAAGAGTTTTGGTGGGGAATTACTGCCTCTCCAGGTTCCCCCTTTCGTGACTCCTATGAACAGCAGCCTCTTTTTCTCAGGCATCCTTGCCTCCCCAGTGCAGCAGAGAAGAGGTTAAGCATGTGGACACAAAGGTGGCGTCCACCAGCCCACCTCCCAGAGGCTGCCACCTGCCCTGAGGCTGCCTCTCCCTTGCCTGCTGCTGCTGCTTTCACCAGCGCAGCAAAAGTCCTCTGTGTTTTTTTAAAAATAATAATTGCATTTTAACTGCTAGCAGTTATTTAGGAAATCGCTGCAGCCAAGGGTTGGCAGATCCCTGGCCTTCCCTTAATAAAACTGCAGCCTGGGAGAGAGCGTGTTTATTTCAATTATTAATGAATTCCCCGGTCATTAAAAGGTGAAGAAAGAGATCAGGCTGCCGATGGCAGCAAGGTGATGTCATCAGGTGGCTGGGAACAGTAGGAAGCAGGGAACAACCAGGTTTTGGACCGCCCAGCACCTCAACAGACCACCCCTCAAGGTTCGAAAAGAGGGCCCAGCTTAGCCTGGAGTCTTTTCTCAGTGTAACAAGGGGGATTATTGGACACAGGTGTAAGGAACCAGTTTCCACAGGGTATAAAAAGAGGGGCCTACTGAATCCAGGCTGGACCAAGACCTCCCAGATCCATACCGATGTAGGATCCAGTACCGAGCCAGAATCTGCCACTTCTCAGACGGGAGGGAAGAGGAGTGGGGGGGGGGGGAGGCAACAGCCAAGTCATTTATCCCATGTGACACCCGGTTCCCTTGTGCGCATAATTTATGGTGTAATTTGGGCTGCATCCAACTTAATAAAGGGCCACAGCAAATTAACGAACAGGTTTAAATGAACAGAAGCAATTAGCGCTCAGAGGAGCCTGTGGAAAGAGCGAGGCTAGTCTTGGAGTGGAGCTGGCCGAGAGCAGCCTGTGGCTGGCGTGAGGCAGGGAGGTGGGGGGGGAGGTGGCGTTTAATGGGAAAGGAAAGGAAACACTAAATCATAAAGGCTGACAAGGGCCATTGTGGGCCAGCTGACAAATGAAAAAGAATGGCATTATTCCTTTAAATAACCACGGCAGTTAAAGGGGGAGACAGCTTACTCCTAGCCCTTGCCCGCTAAGGCTGCATGCATGGGGAAGAGCAATAGCAGGGTCTTTATTAATTATTAACTAATGACTCCTACCATGCTGCAATAGATAACGCTCAGTCTCCTCTGCAGATCAGGCCCCAGGGGCTAATCACCAGCCCGCTGCCGCATCCTGCCCCAGCCTGGCAGTGGGAACAAGCCACCTTAAATGTCAGGCTACTTTTGTGTCTCATGGGAACTGGGGTTCAGGGCTTCCTTGCATAGAACATGGTATATAAACATGGCCTCTTACATGAACTTGCCCATCTTCAACACAAATCTCACTGTGTGTGTGTGTGTGTGTGTGTGTGTGTGTGGTGCTTTGTGTATTCAAGATGGTGGCACCATCCTTCCAGCTTGTGACCCTGGGCACAGAAAGGACTTGGGAGACAGAAGCCATCCATAATGAGAAAGGGAAGCTAATAACCAATCTCAAATAAGCCAATAAACTTGAAAATAAAATGTAGGCTTATAAATGTGATGGGCTAGAGTACAGGAGCCCAACATACCTCTCTGCCAAACTCCAGTCGTTACCAAAATGGCCCAGCAGCTGTTACTAATCACTGTGGTATGGGAAAATCATCCTGGGAAGTGGGAGAACCTCGCTTGCCAAAGGGAAGGATCTTCTTCTTTTTTTAAAGGGAAGATGTGCCCAACCACAGATTGTTGTTTCAGCTATTAAATAAACATTAGGGTAAAGGAAACCTCCTGTGGTGTGGGATGAAAAAAGCAGCCTTCCCTGGTCATGGCCACACAAAGAATGCCCTGGCCCATATTGTCTTCTCAGCAGGGCATCGGTGTGAACACTGCACAGTAAAGCGATTTGGACATTACTCAGAAGCATTTAACTCCAGTGTTTATGAAAAGCACCAGTGGCTCCATGGTTTGTGGCCTCTAAAGGCTTGTTTACACAGCCAAAAAGGTTTAGAGGTAATGATTCCAGGGTTATCATCTTGAGGTAACAACCTTTATCTGCATTAACAAGGCACTGGGGGATGTTACAGCTACATCTCCTTACTGGTGTTACTCAATAGATGGCATTTTTTCACCAGAGATTATGACTTCAATTTACATGATATTTGTTTGTTTTCCCATTTATGACTTGCCTTTCTTCCATCATGGAGCCCCCATCCTTTCACTAACCAGACTCAGATCTGCTTAGCTGCAGTAACGTTACTGTACCATATGCCTTCAGACCAGGAATTGGATGGGGGAATTGGATAGCGTGTTGAGATTCCTGTATTGCAGGGGGTTGGACTAGATGACCCTGAGGGTCCCTTCCTACTCTACAATTCTATGATTCTATGTCTTGGACTTGAGATGTATAATCGTAGTATCTTAGAACAAAAGAGAGGAGTGTTGTTTCTATTTTTAATTGAGATTGCTGAGTCTATGTCACCTCACTTCAGTTTCTGATTCAACCCTTGCTTGGGTGAACAAATCAGTTTTCATCCCCAAACAACAGACTTATCTGTTACAGCAGGATTTGTCCCCTCTACCAGAGAAAAATAAATTCAAACTTGGCTTATTTGGGACTTTGACATGAACTTTGAATGACAAACCTTCCTCTTCACACATGCCTTACTACTTTTTGTTAGCTTTGCTTTAATTATCTCCAGAATCAGCACTGCCTCATTTTGTAGATCCAGTGTAGGAACACTCTAGCAAGGCATTTTTTAAACCCTCAACAGGTGTGAAGCAAGTTGCAGCTGTCTCACTGGCCATGTAGTCCAGTTGCCACTGCAACAGCTTTGCCCTTGCTCTGGCTATGTACACCCTATGCCATTAAAGCACATCTGAAACACATTCTTTCCCTTCAAAGAGTTACAATCCCAGTGAACCTTAACAAACAACAGTGTTCAGAATTCTCTGAAGAATGTGCTTCGAATTTGCTCTAAAGGTATAGTGTTTGTACACGGCTGTTTATCCAGTGAATGTGCAGTCTGTTGCATTTGTGCCTGATTGGACGTCCTGCATATTTTTGAATGGGAGGTGAACTGGAGCACAACGGTTCCTCTGAGCAAGGCTATCCTCTGTGGTCTGAACAATGAGTGAAGCGCATGTGACATTGGTAGCCTGCTTTAGTATTGCCCAATAGAGGGGAAGTGGCTGAATAAGCCCTAAAAAGAAACTAGATAGGCAACTATCCAGAGCTGAAGGATAGTCTGAAGGAATCTTGCTGGGCCAGGGGATTGGACTATATTGCCTCCAATGATATTTCTAATATTCTTTAATTTAAAAGCAGTGCCTAGCACCTACCTTGCCACAAAATGTTGCATCTATTTCCAAAACTGCCCTGTAAAAGTAAGATAGAAGCTTGTTTGTTTTTCAGAAGGACATGCCAGCGTGGACGGAGTTAATCCCCTCCAAGCCGAAGCTTGTAGTTTTGTTTTCTTTCAATTTATATCCTTCGCTTAAAAAGGGAGGGAGGAGGGGGAAGAAACGCCCGGCAGGTGACATATTCTAAGAGGGAGCAGCGAAATCGTGTTAACCACTTCAAAATCTCATATATTCAATCGGCCTCTGGCAAGACATCTGCCTAATGTTAGCGCTTAAATATCCTTTTCCATTTTACATGCATTCAAGTCTCATTTGAGTGAAATGAAACGGTATTATTAAAGGGAGATTTTGCACAAATGGCCTGAATTTGACATGTCAAGTTCAATGAGGCTGTTACATATGTAATGCTGAGAAGGGGCTCCGAGGCTCCTGGCACTTGAAACAGCGCCAGTGGCTCAGAAATGAAATTTGCATGCAGCCCTTTTTCTCCCCACCCTTCCACTGCCTCCCACGGAATGCCAAGTAGCTGCTCATGCAGTACACAGCCCTGGGTTAGGATCCGGGGACAAGGCACAGTGCCCTATGGTGAAGCACTGAAGGGATCGAGATGCTGGCCCCCCAAGCTCTATAGTTGACTTTAGAAAAAACATTAAAAGAATCGCTGTGTTGAAAGGTGCCCCAGCTGCCCTCTAATCTGCCTCCACCCAGCCACCCAGTCATGGCAGAATCCTCTGGGTCTTTTATGCAACTCTTGCAAATGGCCTTTCAGTCTTCTAATGTAAAGATGATGAGATTCTACAGTGACCTTGCTTATTTCCAATACATTTGCACATTTAAGCAATATCTAGGCATGTCTAACGTCAGTACCCAGCTTTATCAGCACCTAGCGTTGGCAGGTTCTCATGAATTGCTAAGGGCCCCCTCAACCAAGTTTCCAGTCCTGATGCAAATCCCAGTCTACCTTCCTTCCAGCTTTCCAGGTGATCAAGAGACTAGTGAGAGGCTGCACTCAAGGATAATGGAAGTGTTTGAGCACTCTCATTGGAGAGAGGCAACTTTCATGGTACTTTTCTCCTTAGAGAGGGGGAGGCACAAAAACATGAAGCCCAAGCCCTGCTAACTCCCTACCCGCCCATCTGTTCTATTGCTGCTGAATTAAAAATGAATGGGAAGGTATCCTAACAAAGCTAGCTAGCACTGTGGTTTTCTAACACTCATTGATTCAGGCTGTGCCACCTGCACTGATCCTACAGGTTCATTTGTAATTGTGGATTAGCGCAACCTGAACAGTTTATGAGTGCATTTGCACTGATTCAGCATATCTAGCGCTCAGAAAATCTTTTGTGTTAATAAGTGGCCCTACTATTTAACCAAAATATGTGGGTTGTACAGTGGTACCTCTGGTTACATACACTTCAGGTTACAGACTCCACTAACCCAGAAATAGTACCTCGGATTAAGAACTTTGCTTCAGGATGAGAACAGAAATTGTGATCTGGCGGGGCTGCAGCAGCGGGAGGCCCCATTAGCTAAAGTGGTGCTTCAGGTTAAGAACGGACCTCCAGAACGAATTAAGTACTTAACCCAAGGTACCACTGTATTAAGTGTAGAATTAAGCAGATAGTTCTGTCAGCGCAAGGATTTCTCCTAGTTCAGTGAAACAATTCCCCCCGTTCCTCCCCCAGCATACTCCCTAAATCTGTTCTGGGATTTCCCCTGACACTCTGGAGCAGATTTGGGGATGGCATGGGGCACACAGAGAGAGGAAGAGAGGGAATTTTTTTTGTTTTACTAGTGCAATTACTTCACTGAATATCACATTGTTCCTCTACATCACAACACATGCAGGAAGTTTCTTATTTAGATAAATGGGTCATGATGTAGGACAGAAGCTGAGAGCTTTGAGATTCTGTAGGACAACTAGAGCCATAGTATGGCTGCATCCTTACATCAGAGATGGGAAACCTATGGCCTTCTAGGTGTTGCTGGACTCCAACTCTCATCAGTCCCAGCCTGCATGGCCAGTGGCCAGGAATAATGGGAACTGTAGCCCAACAATGTATGAAGAGCCACAGGTCCCTCACATATGTCAGGAACCTTGGTGGTCTGAGATGAGTCTGCTCATTTATTTTTGCTGAGCTATATGTATGGAATGCATACCCAGTGCTTAAAATCCCCCTTCCTCCTGTATTAGTATTTTGGTATAACATTGCCAGCATCCTCCTATTCCATTAGCACTATTATGCAGACATAACAGGAGCTAGTAGAGAGAATGAGATAAAAAACAGGGCTCTTCCAGATAACCAGTGTACTGAGCATTCATCCTAATTTGTTTGCGCACACACACAGACACAGTGCTTTTTTGGGGGGGGAAGCAGGGGTACACATACCCCTAAACATTTTGTGAATCTAAGTTTGGCCTCCTTGAGGGGCAGTATTTCAATATAAGTAGGAAAATGAAAGTACCCCTAAACGTTTTTTTAAGGAAAAAAGCACTGTGTACACACACACACACACACACGTTAAACAACATCACTATTGAGCATTCAATTTGAGTGAAGGTTATATAGCATCACCTGACATTGCCATTATCTGACACTCTCGAGTGTATTTTCCCATCACTTTTCTTACCACAAAAAATTATGTGGCTGTTTTTTGGAAGTGAATTTATTGTGCAAGAACTTAAGAGCACCAAATGCACTTTAATTGTGCAATCTAAATTTACTGGTATATGATAGAATCATACCTGCAAAATAGTGACACAAAATAGTGTGGAAGTGGCCACACTGAGTATAATCACTGAGCTCAGTCTTGAATTCAGGTAAGACACTCCAGTTTGAAATATGGTGTTTTCTGCCCTCCTGTAATCATGAGTTGGGTTGATCCACTAGGAACTCACCTACAGGGAGCGTATGAGCAGGTACCACAAAGTTCCCTGGGTAATCCAGCAGTTGACTGTGCCAGCCCTCTTCAGAATCCTCCTGAGAAGCTAATCCTGAAGAGGTGTGCAAGATGTAATCCTTTCCCCCCAATAAGAATAAATGGAGTGCATAAAACATAAATAAGTCCCATTGTCACATGCCATGCATCAGGGTCACTGCTCTCACCTCTTGGCTCTCCTAGATTTACGCCCAGTGACATAAACCGGCCAGGCAACGCACTGGTACCTCCAAAGCAACCAACACTCAGGTCTTACAGAGCTTCGAGCGAGGGAGATTAGAGACATTTATGAGTGAGGGCCTTTTTTCTTTCACAAAGCTCCATTGAAATACCTAGTAAATCTCTCACCTTAAAAGCAACCTGACAACCAAGCAGAGATCTAAAGAGACAGTGACTAGCCAGCATTACTCTCAGTGAGAATTAGACCCCGGTGGCCCCCCATCTCCCTCCATTCGCTAACTTTTTTCTCATTAGTTTCCCTTTGATTCCCCCCACCCATCAGCTTTTTAACATTTCATCCTTTCTTTCTTCCCTCTTCTCCTCCCCCTCCTTCCCATGGTATCATGGCGACATCTCCAAGCCAAGTACTTTTAATTTCGCCTGTGGCCCTTGCTGACACCGTGGATATGCACAGCAAGTTAAATTCCCGCCTGATCAATAAAGCAGAAGCCGTGTGTCCGACCGGTCGATACTTTTTTATCTGTCTTCAGCCCAGTCCTGCTGATGACAGGCCTCTTGCGCATTGCCAAAGACACTCAAGGGCAACCGGGCTTTCAAAAACACGAGCACTTTAAATATATATATATCATTATTATTATTATTATTTTATTATTATGTTTATAATCCCCTCCAAAAAAACCCTCTAATATATCCCTATAGGAAGACGGAAAGCAGTTCACAGTGTTTGGCCTTTGCTTGAAACATTTTTATGATTTATCTTAATTTTTAATTGAAAAAAAACTTGTGAATTAATTGATTTCTGGGGCTTGCCAATTAACATTGTAATTGGGTGCATGATAAATTCTGAGGCAGTGTAATTTTTTATTCTTGTCACCAAGAGGGGCTTGGTGAGGGCAGCTTTTTTCTGCATGTCCCCTTGCCTAGAATGTACTCTACCTCCAAGGTACCGCCTTGCTTACTGCTAGCAGCTTCTTCAGAAAGAGAGATAAGTAACCTATTCAGCTTTGCAAAATGGGATCTCTCAAAGGCATAAATTCATGCCTGGTAGATCTGAAGGATAGGGCAGTTCCCTCACAAGGTTCTTTTCCTTCTAGTTTTTCCTTCCCATTCCACAGCATATACCTAATTAATGCTTCCTCCATTCAGTTATGGCTTAGGAAAGTGAAAGTCTTGAGCTGTTGCTCCTGAAGTAGTGTTGCCCAGTTGCAACCCTGGGAATATGCATATACCTTTGGATCTCCCAATGCAATAGCAAATGAGGCAGCCACAGCTTATTCCATCCATTCTTTCTCTTTCTTTGTGCACTTGGAGCCCTGCTTGCCACACAGCTGGTGGGTAGAAGAAGGGGGGCAGAAAGACTATGGCTACAATGTCTCCCACTTCTTGGAGGTGGTGGGGCTTCAAAATATATGAATATTTTGCAGGACACAACCTGGCAATGCTATCTAAAAATGCGTTTGGCAATGGAGAGAAATAGAGGTGTTGTCAGGGCCTGGTCATTATGTTTTGGCAAGGGAATATGCATCACCCTGCTATGTAACATTTGAGTTGGCAGGTGGAGGAGATGCCCATCTTTAAAGTTTAGAGGATACTTGTGGACCATCACCCAATTGCTCAGGTTAAAGGCCCTTTTCCCAGTCTCATTCATTACCCATTACTCAAAGACCCTGTAGGCAGAACAGAAAGAAGAGGTGAAGAGGGTATACATAAAGAGGAATGGAGAGTCAAGTTTCAACCAATAGAAGACTCATCAGCTTCTGCATAGTCCAGTGCTATTAGCTGAAAGGTAAAGGTTACCAGAACACCACTAGCGAGGAGATACGGCACCACAAACCTGTGTGTGGCACAACATCATTGGAGTCCAGCAGAGTCCACAAACTGTGCATAGACCAATGCTATCACTAAACCTAATGTGGTTTAGTCTTTGCCTCATCCCTAGTTTATGTTCAGTGCCAATGAAGATGAAGATGATTAATTATTATTATTAATTTTGTTTAGGATTCATTTAATTTATTAATCATTCCCATATATAAAACAGTTATATACATAAAAATAGTTGACACAGTTGCACACATAAAAACAATTTTATACAAAACAATAATAAATATAAAAAGGGGATTAAAACAACTGTGTTCACATACATAAGATCAATTCAGGTTGCAACCTGGATAAAGATTTTGGAAGGTTTGTTGAAAGAGGAGCATCTTTATCAGGCATTGAAAAGGCAAAGAGAAGGCTGGACAACCCAGTCAAATGGGTGGAGTACAAATAATAAAAATATTATTAAAAATTATTATTACTTGTCTGGTATGCAGTGGGAGGGAGTTCCAAAGGATAGGTGTCACTACACTAAAGGCCTGATTCTGGCATTGTACAGAACACACCTCCTGATAGGATTCCCTCTTCTTCAGAAAACAGTAATTGGGTATGTAAGGAATGAGACAATATTTTAGGCATCTTGGTATTTGTACACCAATACTAGCACCTTGAGGGATGTGGGTGGCGCTGTGGGTTAAACCACAGATCCTAGGACTTGCTGATCAGAAGAGCAGCGGTTCGAATCCCTGTGACGGGGTGAGCTCCCGTTGCTCGGTCCCTGCTCCTGCCAACCTAGCAGTTCGAAAGCACGTCAAAGTGCAAGTAGATAAATAGGTACCGCTCTGACAGGAAGGTAAATGGCGTTTCCGTGCACTGCTCTGGTTTGCCAGAAGCGGCTTAGTCATGCTGGCCATATGACCCGGAAGCTGTACACAGGCTCCCTCGGCCAATAAAGCGAGATGAGCGTCGCAACCCCAGAGTCGGTCACGACTGGACCTAATGGTCAGGGGTCCCTTTACCTTTTTACCAGCACCTTGAACCTATCTCAGCAGCTAATTGGCAGCCAATGTACATACAGGTTTACATGCAGTCAATAGGTTTTACATTGATTGCTTCAGCCTTTGAAGGCATCCTACTTTCAGTGGGGAAATTGACAGTTATGCTGTAGTTAGCTACTGTGCCTTTATTCAGGAATATGTCAGCCTCTCTCCAGACTTATGTTCATATCATCAACTTTCATGCTTCTCCATTTTCTTGGGTACAGGTATTCTACCTTTAGAGTGGTGTATGCCCAAAAGAGTGTAAGTGAATGTTTCTTTTTCAAAAGAAAAGGCCAAGTAATTTTTACTTCATGTTGAGTGTGGCCATCTTTTCTACAAACTCTTCAGCTATGCCTCTGTCAACATCCTGTGGTTTTGACAGGATCCTGATACACAAAATTTGCAGAGGAAAAGCTTTTTCTGGCATAGATATAAGTTGTTGGAGGAGCTTCACCTCCTTAATTGCCGTGTCACAGGTTTCTAGTATAAGCACAGGAGCAAGAGGAGTTTGTTTTTTAAGGGTGGCAAGTTGTTTTGTGTTGTGATTTCAAACTTCTGTTCTTGACAAGGGAGCAGGTGATGCTGTGGTCTAAACCTCTTGGGCTTGCTGATCAGAAGGTCGGCAGTTCAAGTCAGCGTGACAGGGTGAGCTCCTGATGCTCTATTGGAGCTCCTGCCAACCTATTTGTTTCGAAAGCATATCAGTGTGAGTACATAAATAGACGAGAAGGTAAACGGCGTTTCTGTGTGCTCTGGCATTTGTCACAGTGTCCCGTTGCACCATGTTGGCCACATGACCCAGAAAGCTGTCTGCGGACAAACTCCGGCTCCCTTGGCCTGAAGCGAGATGAGCGCTGCACCTAATAGTCAAGTTTGACTGGACTTAACCATCCAGGGGTCCTTTACCTGTACCTTTACCTTGGCAAACTGAATTTGTGCCCTGCCATATTTGCTATTGAGATGGGTCAGAGACCTGATTGTGACATTAGTGAAAATGGAGACATGGTGTTGTATTCAACTAAGTTTTATTCACAGAAGACCCATTTAAATTAATGAACATGATTAAGTTAGGTCCATTAATTTCAGTGTGTCTCCTGTGAATAAAATTGAGTTGAATACTACCCATGTCCTCTGTTGTTGCACCTCTTCAGTACTGGGACATTGAAGCTTGGCCTAACTTTGTGGCTGAGATTCTGAATGTGACTGAGCTTGAACTAGGCCTCAGAACACAAAAGTTCAAGCTCCACCACATTCTCCCTGTATGACATTAAGTGAATCTGGCAACTCATCTGGGCCTCTGTTCCCCATGTGTATAGAAAGGTTAATAGAGGTTGTAATTTTAAATTTGTCAGTGATTGTGAGGCCACTTGGACATTTAGTTGTTGAAGGGTGCACCATATGATGAGCAGGTAAGCTAACAAAGTGAACCCAGATGCCCTGGTGAAGGGCAGGGTAGGGAGAAACATGGGCAGCAGAATAGATTGGGCAACTAAGCTCATGGAAAATGTCTCTAAGTCTTTTCCCCTGCAAGCAAAATTCAACTGTAGGCCAGTCCTTTTGGTGGATTAAAGCTACCAGCTGGAGGATAATTATTCCCCCATTACAGCTACAGTAACAAAGATCAGTCTCCACACACACACACACACACCCCCCCCCGGGCTTGTATCTTGTCTTTTTTCGTCAGACTGGCTTTATGTTTCCCCCCCTCCTGTCGTTTTCTTTTCTGGGAAGAGTTAAGGAGCTGAATTTGTTGGTTTCAACCCATAAGGAAAGGCAAAACAAAGTGGAAACCAAAATATAGCCATTTGGCTAAAAGAAAACACACACCCATGTTTCCCTTTACAGTGGTACCTTGGGTTACAGACGCTTCAGGTTACAGACTCTGCTAACCCAGAAATAGTACCTTGGGTTAAGAAATTTACCTCAGGATGAGAACAGAAATCGTGTGGCGGCAGCAGGAAGCCCCTTTGGCTAAAGTGGTACCTCAGGTTAAGAACAGTTTCAGGTTAAGAACGGACCTCCAGAACAAATTAAGTTCTTAACCCGAGGTACCACTGTACTTTACCACTGAGTTGATCTTATGGTGCAAGTGATTGCTTCATGGATTCTTATCCTGAAGCTGCTGTGTACAAATTGGAGATTACTGGCTATCGTGAGCTTGTTCCAAGTGTTATTTTGTGTGGGGTTCCCCCACTGATAAATATAGTGCAGGCTAATGGTCACTGATCATCCTGATTTACAGGTTCTTGGTTAGGGTTGTAACAAGAGGGCAAGAGATCACTATGGCCTGATTTTAGTGTGGGCAAGTCAATTGCTTGTATTGGAGTTTGGCTGCTTCAGCAGATGTACCATTTCTACCCTGCTGCTGATTTGGGGAAGTGCCAAGATGAGTCTCTTGGGGCTAGCATTTGCTTAGCATTGAGTGCCAAGCTTTTTAAAGTCTTCCCCATTCCCTGCAGCACTACCCTCCCATTTTGTGAGGGTAGATTTGTTTTCTGCTTAGTTCTTTGATGGTCAGGTGGTTGCTCTCTCCAACACAACTGTACTATTACTATAGTAATTCTACTATTACTATTATTATTTATCAAAATTTCTATACTGCCCTTCATCTGAAGATCACAGGGTGGTTTACAGTATAAAAGCACAAAAATGCATAACATTATACAGTAACAAACAAAAGCAATAACCGCTCCCCATAGACTTTCGCACTGTAACAGAATTGCCTGTGCTCCAATGTGTGGACTGACTATTCTGCTATTGTCTCTGAATGGTAGAATTAGTGCAACAATAGAAGTGTGGTTGGGACATCCATTTACTTACTGTTATAACAAGCCCTCAGAAACCTTTACTCTACACTTTCTAGGCAGAAATCCCAAATAGCTGTTTGTTGTGATTCAGTTTTAAAGAGCAGATTTTTGTGGGGAAAGCTCCAGAGCAAAAAATGAAAGGGTGTGTGTGTGTGTGTGTGTGCTCGGACACAGAGCTTTAACGTGTGGACCTGTTCCTGGAAAGAGCGGAGCAAATGGTAAGTGAGGATAAGCCCTAAGTCAAAATGAGTAGATGCTCCCTCTACAATGTGGAGGTCAGGTGGAACTGAATTTAATTGAGAAAAAGCTCCAATCCTAGCTCAGACAGCAAAGCACAGAGGCTACACCTGCCTTAGTACCACTTTCCAGGCAACTCTTACTTAAAGCTTTGGGTTGTTTCCAAATAACTCATCAGCCCAAGGATTTCTGCTCGTGCAACAGAATTGCCCCTTTTTTGTGTGCCCCCCCCCCCCGTTCCCTTCTCAGATCTTCTGTGGGTGGTTGGGCAGAAACCCAGAACAGATTTAGGAGGGCCTGGGAGAGGGGGAGTTCCACTGTGCAAGCAGAAATCTTTGTGCTGATGGAATGAGCTAGTTGGATACCTATCGCTGTACACCATGAAAATATAACAGGGAAGGATAGCAGGCGGGAAAGAGAAGGGTTGTTGCTCAGTAGAGGAACACATGCCTTGTGTACAGTAGGTTACAGGTTCAATTCCCAGTATCTCCAGTAAGAGCTGAGAAAATATTCCTGTCAGAAATCCTAGAAAGCTGCTGCCAGTCAAAATAGAGTCTGTATTGTCTGTATCAGTACAGAGCTAGATGGGCCAATGATTTGACTCAGCATGACAGCTTCCCATGGTCCTATGCATCTATATTTTTTAAATACAGATTGCTGTCAGATTTTTAAATACTGCCTGCATTCATGAAGGCTATAAATGAACTTATTTTATATGGAAGTTTGTGTCAAAGCAATGAAACCAACCAACAAAACTCCACGTGCTCTGCTAGGGTCCCTCATTTCAGTTAGGTTTGAAGCACATCCATTATCAAACTATAAGCCAGGATGATTAACAATTTTACATTCATGCTCATGTCATCCTCAGATTTTATTTGGGCTTCTGGGAGGCTGGAGTGAAGAAAAGTAAAAACAGACTTTTAGACCACTTTGTTTTATCTAAAAGTGGCAGTGTGCAGGCTCACTGTACTTATCCCCATTTGGCAAGCAATATTTTTCTCTCATGTTGGAGCATTTTCCCAGTGACTACTAGCTGATATAGGCCACACACATACATACACACACACACACACCAAAAAAACAAAAACAAACCAACAACGAATCCCTGCTTCCTTCATGTTGAGCCTTCCCATGGAACAGTCACTGATTAAAAGTGACATTTAAAATTTCCGATTTACTTTTTCACTGCCTCTGTTTATTGCCTCTCCCCCTCCTTCACACACACACACACACACACACACACACACACTTCATATGGTTGAAGCCAGCTCACTGCCCCTATTCTATTGTAGCACCTTTTGCTATTGGATGTCATTGTGTAAGCAGTGCATTTCAAGGTAAAATGTTGTTATTCCAAAAAGGAATTCTTATCAAGAGGCTTAATTTTAAACGCTTCTAAAACCAATAAGGCAGGCTGCTATTAAGATGCTGAATGAGGTGTCAAGAGTTTCACTCACTCACTTGGTGTCAGCTGGAGTTAGGAAAGCTCATGACCTCTTTAAAGCAGATGCCTCAGGATAACCCTTAGTCTGTCCGGTTTTATACTGAATTAGACTAGTGGTCCATTTGGCCCAGTAGTGTCAACTGCTCTTCAGGAAGATCAAGTGGGGCCTCTACAAGTAGAGCCATCAGATGTCAGGCAAGACTTGGGAAGGGAGTTCATAGTCATGCATCTCTAGATAGCTGAGACTCTTGTGCCATTGACAATTTAGAACACACTTTTAACTAGTTTGTAGAAAAGCAATCAAATTAATGTATTTTTTAAACAGCAGAAAATGAGGTCCACTCTAGATTGGAGTACTAAAAACTATATTTATTGCATGAAGGAGAGCAAGTAAGATGATGACTTATGTGGACCAAGTGGTGATCATAGAAGCAGAAGTTGCAAAGCCCCCCCCCCCCCCCCCGATTAAATATTCAAGAGGATAATAGATTTTTGAATTATTGTATAACTCCCATTCATTTCCATGTGGTTTCTGTTGGAGAACTTCCCAGCTGACTTGCTCTTTGCCAAATATTAAATTACTCTTTGCAGTCTGAGTGTTCAGGATCAGTTGTGTTACAAACTCAGTAAAAGTGTGATCCTATGGCTTAGGAATGGCATCCTGGGGGTCATAGGATACAGCAGATCTTCTCCACCATTGGTGGAGAGGGAGGTCTGCCATCAGAGAGGGACCCCAGGATGCTTCCTTATAGTGGTGGCAGAGAGCTGTGTTGTTGGTACTCCAATAACAGAAAGAACAAGTGTGTGGGTTTCCTGGGCACATTGGGGAAAGCTTTGGATTCAGTGGATCTAAAGCTCCCTACTGGGCATTCCCTTGGAACAGGAAATAATGATTTCCCTCCCATTAGAGTCTATGGAGCTTTCCCCACCCTCTGCTGATGTGAGCCCAGCAGGGCTGGGAATCTGGTGTTTCTTCTTCCCCTCCCCAATAGGATTGCTTTGTAAATATGTGCTTCTGCTTCATAACAGATGTGTTTGCAACATAGCCAAATACTAACACATATATTTGTGTGTAGAAAGTGGATCAACATGGAAACAATGATTTTTCTTAGAAATATGCAAAGCCCCAAGAACGAAAATCTTACCCACAAACTCCCCCTTAGCCTCATTAGGGGATGATAGCTATTCCCCATCTGTTAATTCCTGCCTCTTTGTGATCTGCTGCTACCTAAAAGGGGCAAGTAAGTTGTGCTATCATAATGAACTGGATAAACAATTCCCCAAACAGATTAAAACTAACTGTAACTTGTAAAGGGTGGGAGGATGGGGGGTATGTAGTAATTATATTTTATTAGCTAGCAAAGCACCATTTTTTGCTTTCAAAGGATAATTCTATGTAAATCATCTTAATTAGAAGTGTCAGACAAACCTGTGAAGATCATAGTTAGCAAGTAATTTCCTATGTATGGGTTATAATTTAAACCACATGGATCGCTCGCTGTGTGGCAATATGCTGGCCATGAAATAATGTGGGGAGTGTCGGTTGAGGTTATTACTATGTAAATGTGTGATCATTTCAGACCGCTCCTGACTTGCTTAGTGATTAAAGAGAATTCTGAGGTCTCCAAAGATTGTGCTCTTTGCAAGGGCCTGGAGCAGAAAACTTTAAAAGGTGCTGGAAAGTGTTTGAACTTTAAAGGTCGTGATTTCCCTTTTACCATTTTTAATTTGCCACCACTGTTTATGGGAAGGAAGGTTTCTCTTTGCTTATGGCCTCTCACTTTCCCAACCATCAGGCTAGCGATTAATGATTTGCTCTCGGAAGGACTGGACAAGAGAGAGTGTTGCCGCTTTACACAATACATTTACCTATGCACATAACTTACCTGTGTGTTTAAAAACACGATCTCTGACTTGGTTCTTTAATCCCAGAAGAAAAGGCTGAAATGGAGGCGTCAGCCTGTTCTGGGTTATGTGTTCTTATAATGAAGCAACAGATATGCAATACTTGTAGGAAGAATGGTCCCTTGGCCTGACCTGGTAAGACTGTATTAATGCACTGAAGTGTGACCCACAAAAATCACATTCTAATTCTCTAGATGAATTAATCTGGACTAGTTACTGCTAGTTAAATGATCTTCAGCATGTGCTGTTACTACTGAGAGTAGAATCAGAAGCACTTATACTCCTTAAATATTCTCAACTTTCTTTAACTGTGCTCATCATCTTGAGGCCCTTCTTTGTGTGCTCCCTACACAAGAGGCCTGGAGGGTGGCAACACAGGAACAGGCCTTTTTTGCGGTGGCTCCGTTTGTGGAGTGCTCCCCACAGGGAGACTCACCTGACACCAGGCAAAAGCTTTGGCCTTTTAACTATCTGTGGTCTTTCAGAAGTGTGTGGGATGTTTTTAATGTATTTCTCTTTCCTTTTGGTTTTCATGTATCCATGTGGGGTGTAATGTTTGTTTGTTTGTTTGTTTGTTTGTTTGTTTGTCCATTCATTTGTAAGTTGCTTTGGGTTGCCCTGGGCACTGAAGCAACTAATAAATTCAATAAATAAAAATAAGAACCATTCATTTCCTTGTTGCATCATGGAAAGGAAGAATTGGTTAAATACCATAAAGCATATTTAACTGCCAACATCATAGGAACCACATTCCCTTCTGGGCAGTCCTCCGAGAGCCACATGTCACTGTTGGTTAGGGCCAGAGGCAAAAGTGGGCAGAGCAATAAATGTGAAGGTAACTTCTGTATGGTAGACTAGTTTCTTCAGACTCACACATCTCTCTCTATCCTCCATCCAGCCAAGCAAAAGCCCTCAAGGAAGGTGCAAAGCAAGGCTGGTGAGGGGTGTGTCTCAGGAGGATGTATAACCTGGGGAGAGTCCTGAGGGCTATAGAGAGAGGAATGGTGGGCCACCATTGTTCCCCGCCCTGAGGAGAAGAGTATGGTGTCTCCACGATGACAAATCTTAAAAACCACTTTTGACAATCATTTAGTAAGGATTGGTTAGAAAGAAAGAAAATAGTACAAAGAGAGCAAAACTAACTGGAGGGGAATGACATTAAGTAATGGGCAATCCAACACTGGCTTATGCTGGCCAGGGTTTTTTCCCTTTTTATCTTCGGGTGGCTCCTACTTTTTTTAATTTCCGCTTTGGCTTCCCAGCAGACATAGTTGAGGGACCCAATCCTGGTGCCTCCCAGGGGAATGAAAGAGCTGTGAACCTGGCACACCCCTGACCGCCTCTGACTCAGCCCCAGAACACCCAGTTTGGGGGGCTCCCCACAGTGAAAACATCTCCAGTGAATCTAGGGGTTGGGATTGCTCTCTAAATAGGTAAATATCTCACACATGCCAACACACACAACACACTTCCCTTGGAATTGGATAACTTGGCCTCCTACCTCCCTGAAGTGTGCACAAAAGACCAGCTTTTTGTGAGTGACCCCAAAAAGCGCATTGGTTGCTATTGAGAAGGGAGGTAGAATTGAGGTTGAGATGACTTTTGGTCTTCAATTTTTGAGGAGGCTGTGATTGCGACAAAGAAGCAGTGGTGGCATGGGAAGCTTTGCAGTCCCCAGGAGCCAACACCTTCAAAATACCCTCCTCACTTCGTTTTTCTACACCCAGCCATCTGCCAACAAAAGGCAGATTAAAGCTAGCCAAATTCAATTTCTACTCACTGCTGCCACAGCTCGACATCTGGGGCTAAAGTGTCCCCGACAAAGCGAACATGACAGCCACATTGCTTTTTTGTCACATCCAGTAGCATGTTGATCTTCTAAAAGTCTCATAAAAATTTATTGATGTCTCCCATATTGCTGTGATTGGGAAGAAAAGTGTGTGTGTGTGTGTGTGTGTGTGTGTGTGTGTGTGTGTGTGTGTTAATGCTTCTAGAATAGATCTGATTTGATATGTCTTGTTCTATTGTCAGCATCTGTTTAGCAAGGCTTTTTAATACTTTCTGGCTGCCGATCAGTCATCCCTAGCTTGGGATGCCGACTTGCATACAAATTTTATTATTAAGTACAATTCCTTCTCTCCCCACTATCCTCCCCCCCACACCACCCTCCCCTCTACCTATCCACCCATCCATCCATCAACCCCCCCAAGGCTAAGAAGAGGGACCTCCAGCTGTGGGAGCCCTGCAAGCGCAAGACATCAGCTTGGGTAACATATTTCAGAGCCCCATTTTTGCCTGTTGCAGGTGCTTTGTATCAGTAAATCGAATCATGGGGAAATCATTTATTTCCTAATGCTGTTTGTGGCATGTTAGCTGGAGAATTTACATGAGAGAGATTACTTTAATAACCAAAAAAATTACAGTGCGGGGTCTCCCCGCCCCGTCGCCTTTGATATGTAATTGTTTCAAATTTAACCTGTCTGGAGTGAGGGTGAAAGGCATTATTAAATCTGAAGCATCTTGCTCCAGGGAGGGCGGGGAGGGGGAGGATCACCCTAGTGTGAACCTCCTTCCAGCCGTTAAATAGAAATGGAGTGAAATTAACAAATCAACCAAGCAGAGAGAAAGAAGGAATTCCTACAGCCTGGAGAAAGGCCCTTCTAATTTTAGTAATTTGTCTCTCTTTTCTCTGCTCCACATTCTCCTCCTGTGACCCAGTCCTGTGTGATACCTAATGCTCTTCATTCCTGCTAGCGTCTCTGTACATTAATTTTGTTCAAGGGCTGAGATCCATACTGGACCAAGGGTCTCAGGGAAAATGTGAACTGCAGAGAAATGTAACCATTTATATTTAGAAATGTAATTCCTTATCAGGTATCCTCCGACTAATAGAGACTGTAATCCGTCACACAGCAACAAGGCAGTGTATATGAATGACTGCACCCAGACAGGGTTATACCAGGAAGGTGCCTGTCACATCAGCGTCCCACAGGACGCTAACTTTGCAGCAGGATTTCTGGTCAAACAAAGTGGCAAGTGCTTGTAGAGTTTTCAACCAGTTTCTGTGTCCCATAAGCAGTAAGAGCAGGTGGTAATGCGTTGTGAGACAAGTTATCCACAGCACAGCTAACTACTTTTCTGCATGGCAAGTAGGTCTCTTAATGGTTTCCCAAATCACCTGTTTTTTCAGCACACTTTGGTTTCAGTTTCACCCCTTTACCTGCCTCTCCTGGACTGGGCTGTGGTTTCATCCAAGATCTTGTCTTACCCAACATGGCCACTTCAAGAAGTCATCAGGGTTGGGAATTTGCCAGGGCCCAGAACCAGTAAGGGGACAACTAACTGAAAGTGAATGCCACCACTTTGACTGTCATTTGCTACTAGGATTGACTAGGTTTGGAAGGGACACTAGAGCAAACCCTTAACTAAGTTGAGGTGTTTTTGTGTTTTTTTAAGAATCTGCCTGAGATTTGCCAAGTGTGTACGCCATTAGTTCTGACTAGTTTGCATGCCTTGCTTCCTTCTGCCCTTCAGGGCTGTGCTTTAGTTCTCCCCACCCCCTCAACAGCTTAATCAGGGTACCATAGAGCTCCCTTTGTGCATCCACTCTGCAATGTGGTAAAGTGCTACCCTTCGCTCCAATCACTAGGTAATATCACTGCTACCCTGCCTATGAGTCTTCTTTAAGCTAGTGGGTGAGCAGCCTTTGATCTTGGGAATGGGGGAATTGCCAGTGAACTCACTCCACTTGCCGCTGGATGCCAGAGCCAGCCTAACCTCTTCTTATTCCCCGTTGGCACAAATCTTTGGAGTAAGTTACCTATTAGCCTGGCTCATGGGTCACAGGCCATAGAGTGCTTTCCAATTGTTTTGCAAAGCAGTGAAGCCACTGCTGCAATTACAGCTGGACTGCTCACAATGGCAGGTCATGAGGGGAGGATAATTGGCTTTGGAACACCCTGTGGAAGAGGGGACAGCATGAGACAGGCCACATATACAGGAGCCTTGAGAGATGTGGTATTTGAGGGCAATTGTTGCTTTGCCTAGATGAGAGAAATTGGCAGGATCTACTCTTGGGTTCCTATCAGAGAAATTTAAGTTAAGAGAAAGCACTGCTGTGGGGGAATGCTTGAGGTATGTCTATCCAATCTTTGAGCAATGGAGTCTTTGGTGTAAGAAGAGTTGTGAATGGATGTGTAGTGGTTTGGGAAGGCCATTGTAACACGGGCATGAGAAACCTCCAGACCATCATGCCTCAGAACCAGATCATGGAGGTCTTTGCAGCCCATGCCCCAACCTAATGGTGTGCCAGCTGCCTCACTCCATGCTCTGCTTCCAGTTTGGTTGCCTTCCTCCCTCCGATCTTGCTGTCCCTCATTCTCCTCTGCATAAATGAATGAGGAGAGCCAAAGAGAACAAGGAGAGTTATTAAAGGGTCCTTGTCCAAGTTGCCCAAGACGTCTCCAGAAGCTGGAGCCAGTCCAGTTAAATGGCCATGGTTTCAAATTGCAACACTATGCATTACTTCTGTTTATGATACTTAATGGTGTATTTTCCCATAGGGCCAGGCCTGCCTCCCTAGTGGACATGGAAAACTTTATTATGCTACAAGAATAATGTAGGTGTAAAAGGCAGATGCACTTCAGAGCTTCTGTGATACCTAGAGTATGATTTTGGATACAGGAAGTCAACGTTATATCCTTGCTCAGCTTCAGAGTTGACAGGGTAGCACTGAGTGTCACTGTCTCTCAGTCTAATCTGCCTCACAGGGTTTTTGTGAGAACACCAATCCTGCTCTGAAGAAAGGGCAGGATTCAAATGTAATATATAAATAATAGGGATAGAAAGTTGGGTACAGTGTGGTGGTGATGGTCTTCTGTGTGGAAAGTGAGTTCCTAGTTGTCTGGATCTCATCATAGAGGGCTTTACAGCACCAACCCCCCCCCCCCAAGGTCTGAAAAGTCTTACCTTGTAGAATTTATCTGCCCACTTTCAGTATGGTACTGATACTCTTCTTTTCTCTCTTGACAGTAAGAACTCTATATTGAAGGATGTCATGGCTCCAGGTACTCCCAAGGTAAGTGAGTCAAATTTGGTCACATATTGTTTTCCAATATCCTCCATGCCCCTACAAACACTGTTTCTTGGTCCAATTTGATCTTCCTTTCATAATCTTCATAACAGTATGTGGTATCAAACAGTTGTCTTGTCCTGTACACAGACCCTGAAGTTCCCTGGGCAGGGGACAGTCACTTAAGTCTTTATTCCTGCATCCCTCTTTATATTAGTGCCTCAATACGTAGTGGGCATGCTTAGAACCCATTGTAAAACCATTTCAGCGTTCTAAAATACTTCCAGATTTTACTAGAATTGGCCTTTGGGTCCCTGCAATTGGAGATTAAATCATCTTAACTTGTGACCTTCACACTGGGTGCTCTGGAACCAGAGACACTAGTTTGGTGAAGTGGGTGTCTGCAGCAATTCTATCTTCTCTGTCTCCAATCTCCATCTGTAATGTGTTAGGGGTGGGGTGTGCTTAGCTGTGGCTAAACAAATGTGTATGTGGTGGCAAATGCAGGGTCATTGCCGAATAATGTCGGAAGTGGCCCTTAGGACCAAGCAGAAAAACTTTGTAGGTTGTTGTGCTACCTGCTGTCATAGGCTACTAGTAATGTGTGCGCCACACCCTATACAGTGTGGTCTTAGTGCTACTCTGGCAGATCATGAGCTGCCATTCTTGATTCAGAAACAAACATACACAGCAGAAGCAGGCATGCAAGTAAAAGGGAAAACATCAATTAAAAATCAAGAATCTTCTTATTCGCCTTTGTGCCTCACAAGGGAGTAGGAAAGAGCAGCATGAAAAGCAGCTCTTGTACTGTGCATTTTGGTTGTGCTCATTGCTGGATGGTGATAACTCATCTGTCCCAAACACCAAGCCTGAGGAGGCGTTCAATAGGCAGATTAGTTGTTTGGAAGTAAATATAGAGAGTTAGAGACAGTCACCAGATAAGGAAGAAAAAGGCCTTTTCTCCCAGCAGGGATTGAGCCTTTGAAGCTTCAAGCAACAAAGAATCCCATTTGCTTTGAGTGAAGGGATTAAGGCAGGATAGTTGAGGGGTCCTGTGTAACCAAGATCACTTGTCTGCTGTCGCCACATGGCGTCCCCCTCCCTTCACTCTCCCACCATCACCTAAGAACGTTAAGAAGAGGGGGCTTTTGAATTCTTCTTACAGCCTCTTGGCCTCAGAATTGTTATTCTCAAGTGGCACTTGCTTGAAGAACAGGCCTGCGTGATGCAAAAGGTGCTGCGCTTCTCACTTAATAGCTAGACTAAGTGTAAGTCTGCCTTGGTCTTCAACTGGTGGGTCAAGATTCCCTATCAAGTCATGGGCTGATCTAAGGTGGGTTGCAACAGCAGTGCTACCACCATTTAAGTATATGGTGAAAAAGAAAGAAAGAAATGGCCCTTAAATATATGTTTAGGTTAAAAGTGGGTACTGGGTCTGAAAAGGATGAAGAGTAGTGGTCTAGAAACACCATTCTCTGACATAGAAGTCCTTCCTCCTCAATCCCTGGTTTGCTGGGATTCTCTATAGTTATTTAGTGGCAAGATAAATGGGTCCCACTCACACGTTTCTGGCATTGAAAAAGACCTGCAAATTGGCCCTGGAACGATCCAAGATGCCAAAAATTGTGCAAAGAAAATGGGCAAATTTACTTAAATTTCACATTTTATGTAGGCTTGCACATTTTGGATTTTAATTTTCAAAATGGGATCCCCCCCCCCACCTGCCACTAACAGTTGACTAAAATAAATGTTTGGGTGCAAGTTTTGAGACACAAGGATTATTTGTTGAAGATGCAGTACGTAATGTTTGGTGGGTGCTAAATGCTTGGGTTTAAGAAATGTTAGGATTTAATTAGAACTGGTATGTTAGGACTGGTAATAGCCAGACTTGTGTGTATTTAAATTGTGGGTTAGCCACTGTTAATCCCCTGGAATTAGCATATGGAATTAGCATATGTGAAGGGTTAATTTACCTAGGCACACTTCCTGGGTTGTGTAATATTCACGAAAGCAACAAGTGTTAACGAAGTCAGTCAGGCTTCTTTGTGAGGTGATGGGCGGTGGGATAAGCAATTATAGAGATCAGAGGATTAGGTATTAACACAACACAGGATCAAAGGAAATAGGTGTGAGAATACAAATGTGTGGTCTCTTTCTGAGGAGAGTAAAAAAGGAAAGCTGATAAGCTATGGTGTTGTTTCCTGTGTTGTGCCCTGCAGTGCAAGAAAGGCTGCAGAGAAAAGGATGGGGCTCTGCTTACCAATGTTGTTACTATGGAATGAGCTGGCAGCTATTGGGATGCTACTGCTGTGAGCCCTACCATTGACAGCTCCAGGTTGTATATATGTGTAAATAAACCATCTATCATAAAGACACTACAGCCTTTGTTGAACCTCATTCCCAAAGGAAACACTAACCCTTGATAAGCATGCCTGAAACCCCGGGAATCTTGCGCAGCCGATTGGAGTGGCATGTAACAGTGCATTGAAGTTTAAAAAGAAGAGAGGGAAGGTATGGCAGGGAATTCTGATGCTGCATTATTGTTTCTGGTGGTCTGCCCAACCACTAACGTTCCTCTGAGGAGGAAGAGTTTGATGAAGTCTCACAGTGGATAGATTCTTTACTAAATTTTCTCTGTACTTTAAGCCAGAAAAGGCACTATGTACCTAGATTCCATCAGTGTTCCTGAATCCCTAGTAACAGCTTTGCCATGTACTTCTGTGATGACCTTGGGGAAATCACATAATACCTCAGGGCTTCATCTCTAAAAGTGATAGACGATAAAAGATTAATAATTAAATCTGCTCATTGTGGCTGTAGGGGAGAGGGAGAGACCAGAGAACTGTCCATGTATATTTGAAATATGTCAGCACTTAGGGCTGGTATTCATGTGGGAGAAAGACTGGGAAAAAGATTGGGTAGTTGTAATTAAGTTTGGAAACATATCCACTAAGGCTGTGATCCTAAGTATACTTTATTGGAAGTGAGCATTATTGAAATCAATTAGTCTTACTTCCAAGCACATGGATTTAAGAACAGAATTCCTTCCTTCCTGTCAACCAGCAAACCAAATGGATTTCCACATATTCCACATATTTCCACAATATATTCCACATATTGAAAACTCACAGGAGACGTGGAAGACACTCTGGTGCTGGTTTTTAAAAACTAGTTCAAACATAACCATATAGAGTGTATGACGGATTATCTGTGTGCTCTAGGCTGAAATGAGGTTTAGTTCTGACTTCTGTGTCCAAAGTTGAGTGGAAAATAGTATCAAGAAACACCTTTCTTGAGATTCAAGGAGGATGTCATAGCTCAGTAGTAGAACACATGTTTTGCATGTAAAATGTCCCAGGTTCAGTCTCTGGCAGGGATGGCAGTGAACCACTGGCAGTCAGACTGTAGACAATGGGCTTACCCTAACTTCCTCTTCTATCACTGTCTTTCCCCCGGGGGAGGGGGCACTTATTAGTGTTCTAACAGAGCAAACAGCAAGGGGTGGGCAAACAAAAATGCTCAGGCACCAGTGGCGGAGTGTAAGCCAGTGCTACCTGGGATGGGTGCGTGGGGCGTGCCCTCCAGGGGGGCGGTGCACAGAGGACGGCCTCCCATGTGCCAGTGTCCAGGGGATAAGAAGGACATGGAAGCTGCCACCTACTCTCCTCCTACTCTTCGCCGCTGGATCAGGCCTGACCCAGGGGCAGAGCTGTGGCCAGGCACGAGCTCAGCAGCCAAGGCGCAGCTCCTTCTCACATGGAGCCAGGCTCTAATGAAGGTGCCTGCAGTGGGGGTGCCCGTTTGCACCCAGGGCCGCCCCCCCATGCTATGCCTATGCCAGGCACAGAACTTTAAAGTGCAGACCTGTGCCTGGGGAAATTGGGGCAAATAAGTGTGCAAAGGCCCAGAGAGCAAAGTTATTGGGATTCCTTGCATGGCAACATGCTAGCATGGTCAAGTCTTTGCCTTCCCCAGCTTTCATTGAGGCATAGAGAACCATGCAGGGTTCTCTGGTGTAACTCAAACAGTGGTTCAAATTGCCAGAAGCTGAAGTTGGCATTCCTCCTTAAGTGCTGCTGTGGCTTCCTGAAGACAAACAGACAAAGGAGCCAGTGGGAGTATGTGAGTTTACTGGGCATTGGGAAAGTGTCAGAGAATAAAAGATGCTGGTGGTGTTCGCGTCTTGAGATGCTGAGACCACTGGTGCTGTTACAAAGCACCGCAAAAGCTGGTATCACTCATTGCATTCGGGTTACAGTTCCCAAGTGATAACAGCTATTAGCAACACTTTGACTGCTTCCCCACCATGCAGGGGAGGGCAGGAGACAGAAAACATGTCAAGCCATCACCTCCATGTTAAGTGATAAGTACCTATTTAGATGGCAGAGTTAAAGTCCAACGCATCAGGCAGGAAACACTTTGCGCAGGAGAGAAGGGAAAGGCCAGAGCGAGATGTAAAAAGCAGGGTTAGGGTATTTGTTGTGCTGACAGCAGCTGTGATTGATTGTTTAAGAGAAATAAACTGCCTGTGTTTTCGGGGCTATCAAAAAGCAGGAGCCCAGCACTTAATAGTCTCAAATGGGTGGCCTTGAAAGGAAACAAAGTGTCACTGCTGCCGGCTCACCGCTTCCCAGTGCTGACATCTGACCTGTCTCTGAGACAGGGAGGGGATAGTTTTAGGAGAGGCAGCAATGAGCGTGTGTTACAATCTTGATGTGTTTTCTTGGCTGTGGGCTGCTCCCAAATCATAGGTGTCCCTCGCCTTGTGCTTGCTTCCACCCATGCCCCTGGGTCAGCATGGCACACTCACATGTTTATGTGAGCACATACATGTATGCACCTGACATGCATGGGCACTTCTTATACACATACACACAGAGTGAGCAGTCATTCACCTAGCCCAGGCATGGCCAGGCTTGCACAGACTGGTTTGTTTTTTTACCAGCACTTTGAGCTCCTGCAACGAGTACCAGAGGCAAAAGGATGGCTCCAGGGAAGAAACCAGTTACCTATCTCCACTGCCCCACACCTACCCTGGCCACTTTAGTCTTGCATATCCAAGTACAAATATCTGAACTCTGCAGTAACTCTGGAACCCTAGCACCTCAGTTTAAGGTTTCTGCTATTGCTGATGTTAAATAACTGAGAGGCAGAACCTCCTGCTAATCTACTATGTGATCTGGCTATCTACCAGTAGATTCTGATATACCTTCTAACATGCAGATGATAAAACAATTTCAAAACACTCATGAGTTTTTCTTGCCTGTGCGCATGAACACATAGGTGCTCTCACAATCATTTGGAGATATATTCAAGAGCACCAAGATATATCGTGTATGTGGACCTATACTTCCGAAAATTTATAATGAAATCTTCCAAATGTTCGTAGAGCTTAGTACTCCACCTAAAGTTTGGGTACTTAAACATAGCGCTAGCCCTTGGTTTGATGATGAATGTTTCCAGCTAAAAAGAAAGCTGCGCCAAACATTTAAAAATAATCGCGCTAAACTAGAGCCCTCTTATCTTGATGAAAAAAGACAATACCATTACATTCTGGCCGAAAAGAAACAGAAATATGCAACCCAAAAATGGCTACAATTACTCGACTCAATTCAGAGTAAAAACAACAAAGCGTTCTGGAACCTGGTGTACGGAGGATTGAAAGCCGAAAACCAACTAACTCTACCACCAATTGCAGAATCCAAATGGTCCCAATACTTCACATCTGTATTTAACAATCTACACAGTGAACTCAAAGGAAATGAGACCACTAAAAATAAAATCAATAAACTCCAGGAGTGGCCAAGGGTAGAAGAAGAGGAAATTAGAGAGATAGTTAAAAATTTCAAATCGGGGAAATCTCCTGGGCCAGACGGTCTACCAATAGAATTATTCAAGACCTATATAGATTGGTGGGCAGAACCCTTAGCTCAATTGTTTACTCTCATAGATAAATATGGGATCATACCTGAGATATGGTTAAGATCAATAATTATCCCAATCTTTAAAAACGGCGACCCAAAAGAACCAAGGAATTACAGACCGATAAGCCTATTATCAGTGATAGGGAAAATCTACGCCAAGCACCTTTTATCTAAACTTCTTACCTGGATGAAAAATCTAAATTTACCAGGGAAAGAACAAATAGGTTTCTCCAAAGGTTGCTCTACATTAGACCACTGCCTTATACTTATGCATTTGGTTGAAAAATATAGATCCCAAAGGCAATCTAAGATATATGCTGCTTTTGTAGACTTTCGTGGTGCATTCGACTCAATTGACCGCCCAAAGCTGTGGAGGAAACTCGCAGAATTAAAAATTGATCAGCGCTTATTGATTCTAATACAAAATCTATACTCTTCCAATACCTGTCAAGTCAAACTTAACACCAAAGGTCACCTTTCATCAGACATCCCAAACTTGAAAGGGGTAAAACAAGGGTGTATTCTCGCTCCCTTTCTATTTAATTTATTTTTATCAGACTTGCCAGATCACCTCCAAAAAATAGAATCACATGCCCCTAAACTTAATCAGAAACCAGTTCCTCTCTTATTATACGCAGACGATGCTGTCCTACTATCATTAACGAGCTTGGGTCTGAAACGTCTTATATCTTCTCTGATCCTTTACTGCGAATGTAACAAACTCTCTATAAATTATGAGAAGACAAAAATTTTGGTCTTCTCGAATGGTTGGAAATTAGAGAAATGGAAAATAAGAGGGCAAGAAATCCAACAAGTGAAAATCTATAGGTATCTGGGAATCTTATTCCAGAGCAATTTAGGGTGGGCAAATCATCGCACAAATGCCATAAAACAGGCAAAGTGTACCTCATCAGCAGTTGCCCGTTTTTATTATCAGAAAGGTAATCAATTTATTCCTGCGGCCAATCAGATATTTCAAACAAAAGTGCAATCCCAGATATTCTATGGAATCCCGCTATGGGTCCAAGCATATAACAGTGATTTAAAAAAGATTCACTCCAGCTTTCTGAGACGTATTCTTGGACTCCCAGCTGTGATCAAATATGAAACAATGTGTGCAGAAATAGGCATACACACAATGGAATATTGGGCATGGTCCACCTCAATAAAGTACTGGTTACGCTGCCATTTTCGCTGCCCTCCATCAAGTCTGCTCGCTGATTTGCTCAAAGACTCCTATAAATCAAGATGGTATCAGTACCTCGAAAAAAAGATTGAATCTTTAGGCATCGAGCTGGAGCCCCTGTACAATTCTAATGAGCAATACATTTTCCATAATATCCTAACTAGACTAAAGGATGTCGAGAGACAAAATATTATGGCAGCTGTAAACAAAATTTGCTCCCCCATATTCTATGATTTAAATATCCTAGACAGCAGAGCCAATTACGTCACTAAATTAATAATCCCAGCCCAACGTAGGGCTTTTATGCTGGCCCGTTTGAATGTTTTTCCCTCAGCATTTGTCAGGGGAAGATATCAAAACATTCCTAGAAACAAGAGATTCTGCAGATGTTCTATGAATGTCCCGGACACTGTAGAGCATATTCTCTTTCATTGCCCATTGTACAGTATCCCACGTCAACGCGTGCTGTCCCCTCTTTTGGGTGGTCTGGAACCCCAGCAAGGTGAATGTGTGGGATTCTGCCTATCCGACGTTGACCAAAGGGTAACGGCGGGGGTAGCCGAGTTTTTGGCAGCAGTCCTCCAAGGAGCAGGTTAACAACGAAAACCACTGATTTTATATGTATATATATATATATGTATGTAGCCAACTGCTGCCTTTTATATATATTTCAAAGCTTTTATATGTTATTTCCTCTTTTATGGTTTTATTTGCACAATGCCTAATAAAGGTTTGATAAGTATAAGTGTAGTATGTGGACCTATACCTCATTTACACTACCCAAGTTTTTGGGATGGGTGAGTAGAGGTAAGGAGGGATTTTCTTGCTCTCTTATCTCCCACAACAGATACGAGTGGCAGAGTAGATAAAGGGAAGGGGAACTGGTAAGCAGCCATTGTCATTGTCCTCCTCTTCCTTCATTTGAAAGAGTCTCAACCCCACCTCTCCCTTCCTATTTTACCTGTGGCTCCCAAAGTGGCCCATTCCTATATCTTTTTCCTTGCTGAAGAGGTGCTGTAACCTCTTGAAAGAGAGCACAGATATCCCTGTTTGCAATGAGGATGTCTCATGCTGTCCCCTTCCGTTCAAGCTTAGTGACCTCTTGACTCCCTCCCCATTTCCAACTCCCCTGCAAGAGGGGCCTCCCCACCCCCATCAACAAGCATTTTGAAGCAGGTTGTGTTCGCTCGAAAGTGACATTTTAACAATCACAGTTGCAACATCCTATATGGGCTTATTGGTTTCAGTAACCTGATAGCTGTTTATCCAGTGTTATTGTCAAACAAATTATTACAGAACATCTAGTCAAACAAACTATTTATGGCTTGCAGAGAAAGAAACCTTGGAGGTAACTGTTGCTCTGCCTTTCTAACTGGTTGAGGTGGTTACTTTGTTAACAGGAGTATTTAGGCTGACTTTTCTGGGTAGGAGCACCATATACCACAAAACCAAAAGACTCAGGGCTCATCCCCACTTCCTCTTGTCCTGCTGCTTTCTTTCGGGGGAAACCAATCTTTAGTACTCAATTGGAGCAAATGGCAATTTGGGTTTGCTCCTATAGAACTTTAAAGAGAGGGGTTTTGCAGGGAAAGCTCTGGAGCAAAAAAACAGCGCTCAGATATAAGCTATGAGTTCTGTGTAATAACTTTGGACTGTGTGTGCACATTGCTGCTTTCTTCAGCTCCAGTGTGCTCCCACCCCTGGTGTTTGAAGGGAAAGGATTGTGGCAAGGGGAAAACTGCTCAAACCCATGCCTAGAAAGTATGGCTCAAGCAGAAAACTGTTCAGATCTGTGCTTTCCAGGCACAGGACAAGCAGAAGTGTGGATGAGCCCTGAAACGGCAAATAGTACAGTATCAGAAAAAAGCAGCATTAATGTCTGAAAGCCTGCATAAACACAAACAGCCAAGTTTTAACCTCATGTCTAAATAGCTTCTTAAACTTTACAATGTCAATTTATAGCACTTTTCCTGACTTTGTCAAGAGTTCACTTTGGTTGCCATTGATAATAATTTTCCCTCTTCCAATCTCAGTCTGCACAGAATTGTATGGGGGGCAGTCATTTTACATAGGGACAGTCATTTTTCTCTCTGTACAATTCACTCTGAGTGCAGCATCAAGCTATGTTGCTCTCAGGGGGACTTGCTGTATTGTATTCAAAGTGTGCAGTGGTGAAAAGGAAGGTGCCCCATGCACTACTAGCTGCTCCAGAGTGTGAGCAGCTACATTACCCAGGGCTTTTTAAAGGGCAAGGGGGGAAAATACCATACAGAAATGTTGCTGTAGTCATTGGACGCCTCTTAAAGGGATCTACAGAATCAAGTAGATTCATGATCCGATCCTGGTTATGATCCATACAGATAAAACTTCTGCAGATTCCTTCCCTATCATATATGACAAAAAGAGTACACTAGTTTCGGATTGACTAAAGCTGCTGTTTAAGGATACGTTAGCCTTGTGCGAAGGGATACTCTTGATTGAGAATCCACAACTTTCCTTGACAACCCAGTCCCAGTTTTTAATCACTTTCCCCTGCTGATCAAACTGCACCTTAATTTCTACTTTCAATCTGTCCAGTAGTGCTCTCTCCTTGTGCTTTCTGTCGCATATTATAACTGATATTTCTCTCTTAGCTTGTTCTTCAAAGGGGGATTTGTCAAGTTGGAAAGCATTAGAGCAGAAGCAGAGAAGAAAGACCCCGTTATTCCTATGAGCTAAGTAGGTTGTTGCTTGGAAGCTGGCAGGGGAGGGAAGCGAGGGTGAGAGCAAGCCTTGGACAAGATTGATGGCCTCGTTGCCATTAAGAAAAAAATTAGCCGGTGGCGGCTATCATATTAAAGGGTGAAGAAGCCGTGAATTATTTTCTTAAAGATCTTATCGCTTACAATGATAATTTTACCTTCCAAAAGGCCACTTTTAATGAGGCGAGCCAGGCAAAAAGTCATGATTTAATGCCAGATTTTTTTTCCCAAACACATTTTACTGCTTTTTTGTCCATGTTTAAAAAGCACCGGTGACCTTTTTTTATTTAGCGTGCCCCAGGTGTAATGCTGAGGCTGATCCTCTTAGGGTTTATAACCTCAACAGAGAGTGCCTTTACCCAACGGAGGGATGATTTAAAGGAGGGCTAGAAATATGAGGCCTCACTGGTACTCGCACAAGTCTCTTGCTCTGCCTTTCCAGAGTGAAATGGTGGCTTGCCTTGGAAATGGTATAGGGAAAGGAGCTCTCGCTTAGAAGGGTTTGGTCAGGTTGTTGGTTGCTATTACAGATTAGTGCTTGGGAAGGAGGGGAGGGCTGGACTTCAGGGTGCTGGTCCTTTACAATTAGCACAATTACCAATACATCTGCATCCTCCATACTAGATTGCAGAGTAGGTTAATATAACCAAAAAGCTCTATTGCTATGTAGAAGACAAAGCCAAGAGAAATCTAGGGTGAAATTCAACATCTTGCTATTGCAAACATTCTGTCTTCACAAGTATATCAGCTGGCCAGAGAGAACAATCCCCCCTCCCCATATGCTATTCTGGGTTCTTCTTACCCTCCCCCCAGCCAGTTTCACAGTGGGAATAGTGGGAGGAAAGCCCCGTTGCAGAGGCCTTCAACTGATGGGGTTTGTTAGGTAAATCCTGCCGCCCGATATTTGGGCAATCTTCAGTGGTTCCAATATGTTTGGTGACTTGGAAGCATTTATTCTCCATGACATTTTGGTGCCATTCCACTGGTTCGATTCAAGAGACAAAGGAGAAATCCAATATTATATTCAATTAACAGCGTTCTCTGCTTTTTGATTTCAACCATTTTGCTAGGAATGTCAAGTTTCTTTGAGACGACAGGAAAGATGACCCAGTATTGAGAGTGTCCAGGGGGCATGAGGAGACATAATTTTTCCTTGAAGATAGTAACTCCCTAGGGAACAAAGGCTGCTGGTGTATCACAGGGTCCAATCACAAGAGTTCAGGTTGCCTTTTGTGGGGTTTTTGTGGGATGGGTTGAATTGACTGACTTATTTCTTTTTTTTAAAAAAACCTTCATGATTATAGTGTCAATAGTTGTATAGTGTATAGTTGTCCTGTACCATTGGGTTAATTGATTTGGAGGGTTGAGGATTTGATGAAATTCTCCAACACTTTTGTTTATTTAGAAACTCAGGGATGGGGAACCTGTAGCCCTCTAGATGTTTTTGGACTCCAGCTCCCAATAGCCCCAGCCAGCATGGCTAATGGTCAAGGATAATAGCTGTTTTAGTCTAGGAAAACCAGGAAGGCCTCAGGTTCATACTCTGCCCTCAGTTAGGTAGACTAAGTACAGATTATCTCCTGTTTTGCCCATTGTCTGCATGAAGAAAGAGGTTTTCTGAGGAGAGCATGAGCTGGCACCTAATTTTTCAAAGTAGATGTGCATCCATACCTTCTCCTTCAGGATTTTCTTTTCAAACAAAAATGCAGGAAAACAGACTCCATGCAGGAATAAGAACTTGCCCTTAAGGGAACCCAGGGTCCATTGGCCACATTAGAATGGGCCCAGTTAACATTTCGATCACAATCCACAGGTTGAAGAACACTGCTCATTAGTCAAGAGGTTATGTGACCTCAAATTGTTATTCTTTTGATTCAGAAAAGTGCAAATTGTAAGCACTAAAACAATGGACATTTTGTATTTTCTGGTGGCAGACAATGTGCCACAAAGAAAGACTTAATCTTCCTCTCCCTCAATCTATCCATCCCTTCTTCTTGTTTCTTCTTCACCCTCGAATCCATTTTTTACCCGCTATCAAAAAGATGGTTGTAGTGTCATTGGGGTGACCCACCTTTGATCAAATCTGAGTCCAGCTTTGAGCACAATCTACCAGCCAACAACTAAACACTAATGCTAGTAGGGAGGAGGGAGATGGGCATTTAAAGCTGACAAGATTTCTAATTCTAAACCTTCTGCTCCCATTCCTCCCCCTCCATCCCATCTATGTGCCTGATAATCCTCCTGACGCAGCCTAAATGGAGAAGCAGTTGCCATTCCACCTTGGTGAAATGAGAAACACAAATGAAGTGCAGTTTGGTGCTAGAGCAGGGGCTTGACTCACTGATACAGTGTTTAACATGCTGCCGAGGTATTTAGAATAGAACCGCTTGCTACCATTTTAAGAAGACAGTTTATTCATCTAAACGGCAAGCGTATGTAGAAGAGGGTCTGAGATTGACGTCTTTGGGATTAGTTTAGCCCTGCATTTTTTCTGGAGGTCGTTGTCATGGTGCTCAGGAGGTTTGCCGAATAAATGGGGCCAGCGTTCTTCTTGGGACCACATGCTAAAAACTAATACATAACGTTTAATTTACTGTCTCCGTAGCTAGCCCAGCCATTTTTCAGATAATAATATTGGATTAGAGCGACTTGCAAGGGTGGATGGGAGTGGGCAGGCAGGCATGTGGGGGCTGATGAGGAGCAATGAGAGTCGTTGTTGAGGTTCCTTGAAGCAGAGTCGATGGCTTGTGCACTTTTATTTCTTCACAGAAGCAAATTGAAAAGGGAAGTATCTTTAACTCCTGCGATCAGGGTGTTACATGCAATCTGAGAAAGAAGGCAAGGGTTTACATTGCAACCAGAGCCCTCCCTGATGTCAAAATATTGTATCTATCCTATTATGATATGGGGAGAAGGATCCCATTCTTTAGCTTCAAATTTTATTTTGCTATCTTGGCCCTTTTTGATACAAAGATGGTCACATTTTTGCAAGGTGGGTACTTCTCTGAAAATTGTTTCTTGCTGCAGTTAGAAGACCAGGGTATTTGTTCCTCAAATGATTGGTTCGTGTAGCATTTTATAAACATTGTTCTATTTGCCTCTTTATTTAATAAACTTACACCCCTCTTTTTCAAATAAATTATAATAAACTACATGATCACAAAACACAAGGAAACATTAGTTAAAACAGCAAAACAGTAACAGTTTTCACCCCCTGCCAAAGTGATCACTGCATTATCTCAAAAGACAGGGGCTTTCAGCTGTCACAAACTTTTTTGGTTTTAAAGTGTCTGTGTATATGACTAATCTGAGCTGAAGTTGAATCAGTCAAGATTATAAATCCAAACCCAACCATAAGGCTGTGGTAAGTTTAGTGCGGAGCTGTTGGTCAGTTTTTGTACATTACACACCAGTCCAGAGAAGTTAATGTAATTGGGTTGGCAAATTTCCTAGAAAATAGGCTAATAGCCATTGACATGCAAATATGTGCACATTTTAAGTGGTTCACTACTTAGCTGAGCTTATTTTACAGAGCTCAGATGGTTTGGAGTGGGTGGGCACCTTGCCTGGGGTCACCACTGGGGATGGGGGATAATCCAGTGGCAACAGAGAAGTGGGTGATATGAGGCTAGGCTGGTTCAGAAAGGCTTTGGTTTTGTTTTTTTTAAAAAAGTGGTCTGAATAGAGTTACTTAGAGAGTTATCAGCTGGATTAATGGGAATGAGAAGACTATTTCAAGTATAACAAGCAGCCTTGTAAATTACACAAAAATGGAAGTCAAATGAGACAACCTGTTTGTTTGTTTGTTTGTTTGTTTGTTTGGCAATTCTTTGCTCCCCTAAAGGGCAGCTGAGGAACTATAGGATTGGCAGAAGGGCCACAATGCTAACAGAGAGGGAGTCCAGCTGCCCAACTGACCACCAGTGAGTCAGAAAGCTCCACCAATAACACTGTCACACTGACAGTGTTTTGTGAATGATGAAGACCAAAGCAGGACGTGATCAAAGGTAGCAGGGGAGGGTGTAGATCCACAGGATACTAAGCTCCATCATTATCTTGACATATCCCCCTCCCAAGAAAGAAAGAGTTCCTGAAACGTCCTGGAACTAAAATTGTGGTTAATGAGGGGGGAAGAAGAGTGAAAAAAGAAAAAGCTATCTCCTGTTGCTGAGCATGTGAGCTTCACCTGCTCCCCTGCTGTTTGTCAGTGACCACTGATTTTTTTTTTGGGAGGGGGGCTGCACTCCACCTGAAAATGAGAATATTTGCACAAATGACAAAGCATATGCAAATATATGTAAATGGGTGGAGAGTCAAATCAACATATAGTGAGCCCAGAAAATCCTGTTAGCATCCCTATTCTCAGTAAATGAACCTCCTTAAAATATTGTCAAAGCGCTCTATCATTTCCCATAAATCTTTTTTGTGAATGGAATTTATACCTCTGCCATTGCTCTGAAGTTTGCACAGTACTGATAACCTTCACAATTTCAAGTAAACTGCTGACCATTTTGCCTGCATAGCTTGTGGTAAAAGAAAGGAAATGTCTGTGTTATTTGGGATATTTCTGAGATTAACAGGAAATCCTATAATTAGAAAAAGGTTTAATAATATACTAATATTTGTAATTACTGAATGGATCTATGCAGTTAAATAGTGTTTGGCACCAAATGCTTCTTCTGATTGTGCATTACTGCTTTTATGTCTTTTTGTTTGAGTACATTTTCTGAGAGATTTTCATGCACGTTAAAAGTTAGCGGTGCAACTGAGGTGCCTTCGCTTGTATCCCTGTTTAAACCCTCAGATAGTATTTCAGTGGCTAAGAAAATGCAAATAAAAAAGTTTTCTTTAACAAAAGCAATATTTAGCATGGGCTTATTAGGGAGCCTCATATGTGGTCATTTGACCAAGGCACTGCTCACCTTTATCCTATGAATTTTTGGTGGCATCTTTCTTGTCCAGGTGCAGAAGATAGTATTGCACATTCTTTTATAATCCCAGGTGATGTATACTTTACCTGTATGTATAATTATGTAGTTTCCCAATGTATATGCCAGTGATACTGGAATGGAGATGATGGGGGAACATTATTTCATACAGTGCCTTTCACTTAACCCAACAATTCCAAGTTGCTGTCTTTACTTTTTCCAAATCATCTCTCTTTGCCTAATGGGCAGTATGGGCAGTATGGGCAAGATGTAGTTGTGTACTGGTGTTTCTATGTCATGACTGCCAGTGTTGTTCTTCAGTGATGTATTTCCATGTGAGAGATACAAAGCTAAATAATACAGCTACCTCTGCCACTAACACAAACTTAGGAGCACAATGGAGGACAGAGGAGGGGCAATGCTCATGCATCCATTCCTAACCATAGGCACTGTATGCAAGCCACCACACATGAGGCCCAGAAATGATATTCTTGTTTGTCCCATACTGGGTGACAGGTTTGGCATGAACAGGTGAATATTTAGCTCTCTTAATGACTTCCTGCTTCATTCTCAAAAACCTTCTCAAGAGTTATGTCCATCTAACTTAGAAGATGTCCCTCTTTATAGCTGGTTGTTGGTGATCATGTTTTCTTAATTAGCATTTTTTGCTATTACATATCACACATCCTTCTACGCTTCGTCTTGAGAACAAGGAACACTTTGCATTGTTAACTGCTTCTCCCTTTCCCCGCTTCTTCCACAGTCAATTTTGTTGTCAGCCTCAATCAAGCGAGAAGGAGACTCTCCAACGGCATCACCTCACTCCTCAGATGATATCCATCACTCAGACAGATACCAGGTGAGAGAGCAACCAGGAGGACTCAGCTGATGACTGGAAACCAGGAATTACTAAGTGCCACTACTAGTTCTTTCAGTGCTGCCATTCAAGTCCTTAACTTTTTCGTCTTTTGTGTTTTTCAGGGATTATAATATCCCACTTGTTTAATGCATATGTCCTTGCATCTGGGAAATCTTGCCAAAAAAAGTACTATGGTATACAAATGTTAAATAATACCCTTAACAGGTTTGCACCCAGTATAGCTTTCTGGTTCCTAATGCTTCTTGGTGCATCATGGCATAAAATACAGTTGTTAAGTATTTAATAATAATAATATTTATACCCCACCCATCTCTATTTATACCCCACCCACTCTGGGCGGCTTACAGCATATCTAAAAACATAAAATCTCCCAGTACAGGGCTGCCTTCAGATATCTTCTAAAAGTTGTCTTCTAAAAGTTATCTCCTTGACATCTGAAGGGAGGGCATTCCGCAGGGAGAGTGCCACTACTGAGAAGGCCCTCTGCCTGGTACCCTGTAACTATTACTGAATAACGTTAGTTTTTGCAAATGGATGGAAAATAGGACTAGGCATAATGCCCCAATTAGCCAGAAACAAGTCACCACCAGTGGGACTCCATTCTGAAAATCATGTAAATGGAATTTGCAGGTGTAAAAAGTGTTGTAGCCTTGTCAATTTTATTGGTCAGTAAGTTTTGTATAGTTTATTAAGGTGTGTACTGTGTCCAAAGCCAATAGAAGGTCACTGTACAACTACAGTTCCTATTAGAGTCTGAAATATGCGCACGCACACATTATGGGGTGCTGCCCATCATCTCCATGGGTATATGGGCTGTACTACTAATTGGAATCCAGCCAGTGCATAACTGTGCTAATGAATCAGTAGTGGTCTGAGGCTGGGGTGAACGTTTGTGTCTATTGTATGACTAATATATCTAGCATTATATGTCTTTTCTTAATTGTTAGTAGCTCCGGCCATAGTCATAGTTTATATAGTTCAGACTATGCCAGAGATATGAAGTGCTCACACTCTGTACTTTCTGCTAGTTCATGCTCTCAAAAATGAATCAACACTGTTCTGAATATTGTCAAATACAGATAAACATTGCTAATAGTATTCTTCTGTATGCAGTAAGTGATCCCAGTTTGCATTTGATGGCTTTACTTTTCACAACAGGCACTTCATGGAGACTCATAAATTCTTGATGGAGAGGCAAATGGGAATTATAGTTTGCTTTTATAGGGTAGAAGACTGGAGGATGATCCTTTTTTGTATTTTTTACTGCCCTAGAATTTGCAGGCCAGAGTAGTACAAAGCAACTCCAGTGTATAACTAGAATATGACTAGGGAAATACACAGGCATCAGAGATAAATCTCCTCTGGGAGCTAATCCAATGGGCTTTATGCAAATAAAATAAAATAAAATTCTCTCCCTGATTCCAAGAGCTGCAAGCTGAGCTTTTCACGTGCTGGATGTGTGCCCTGATTATATATTTCTTTAAAACCGCAGTGCTGGTAATTTTGCATTGCAAGTTCTTTATGGCATTTATGATCTGCTAGGAAATATACTGTATATATTAGTGAGAGATTGGGAAGCAAACTTTTGCTTATGAGGTTGTTCTGAAGGAAATTTCACAAAGTTTGCACTGATAAGCTCTGTTGGTGGCTTAGCAAGGACAGAAACAGTTCACCATTTAGCCTATAGTCACATGAAAACTTAACCTAATGCACCTGCAATTACATGGGGGAGCTCTCTGTGATAAAGCAAATATTTCCACATCCCTGCTACCAGAGATATGTAGAGAACATATATTTTATGTGGATAATTGTGGTCTGGAGTTGGGAACATGGACCCAAGGGAAGTGAGGAGGCAGGGTCAGAGAATAAAGACTTAATAGCAATTAGTACCAGAGGTGAAATCAGAAGACAGGACTCAGGAACATAGAGTAATAAGGATCAGAGGACAAAAAAACCAACGCACAGCCAGTAGGAGTCAGGACCATAGTAAAATCAGGATCAGAGGGTAAACCAGAAGGCCGAACTGGGGTATCTCCACATGACCTGTTTATTGAACATTCATCCTTGTTTTACTCTAAGGTGCTACTGGAAGGATTTTTTAAAATTTTGTTTCATCCTGGTTTGTTTGCATTGATATATGGCTTCCTGTCAATCATTTCCAACACTTTCTAGTGTATTGCCTCATCACTTTTCGCACCACCAAAAGTCCTTTTTCTAAAGTGGGGTTGTTGTGCAAGAGCACCAGAATGCTTTAATCTACTTTTATTGTGCAAACCTAAATTAGCTGGTATGCATTTGAATCTTTCCCGCAAAATAGTAACAGTCTGGAATGGATCTTAGTAGAACAAGCAAAGTTCTACTGAGACAAGAAGCCCTCTTGTTTTCCTTCCTGCCCAGGCTTGAATAGTCATTCTGGAAGGTACCTGTCCAAAAAGTTGTAGTGATTTTGCTTGCCACATGGGGTAATTAATGGTCAACAGTTCCTGAAATATGTATTTAGATCTAGCTGGATACAAATGTACCGTATTTTTCGCTCTATAACACGCACCTGACCATAACACGCACATAGTTTGTAGAGGAGGAAAATCCGTAGGCATGCCACCCGTAGGCATTCCCTCCATAACACGCACAGACATTTCCCCTTACTTTCTAGGAGGAAAAAAGTGAGTGTTATGGTGCAAAAAATACGGTAATATGGTAAAGCAAGGGAAAATTCAGTAGGAACAGAATTAGGAAGTGAAGCATTATTATGAGAGCTGAAAGGTTGATCAGAAAACTAGGATCTAGTCCAAGTTATAATTTGGCAGCCAAAATTAGTTGCTAGCTCTCTCCTACTTGGCTGTTTGGCACCTATACTGCATTTTTCTGTGTTCTTATAGAAAAGGGGAGAAATGTTTTACCGTATTTTTCGCTCTATAACACGCACCTGACCATAACACGCACATCGTTTTTAGAGGAGGAAAACAAGGGAAAAAATATTCTGAATGAAACAGTGGACGTATCATTTTTGTGCTTCATGCTGTGGCCACAGACATGTGATCTGATGGTGAATTTGGGGTGACCCAATGCAAAAATCCTGAGAATCCCTGTGGATCCATGCTTTGTAACCATGTTTTTGCACCATTGCAGCCCCAGGCAACAGTGGGTGCGTGATTTTTTTTGGGGGGACAGGCTGTAGCCATGGACATGCTATGTGCTCTGATGGTGAATTTTGGCTGACCCAATGCAAAGATCCTGAGGATCCATGTGGATCCATGCTTTGTAACCACGTTTTTGCACCATTGCAGCCCCAGGCAACAATGGGTGTGTGATTTTGGGGGGGCAGGCTGTAGCCATGGACATGCTATGTGCTCTGATGGTGAATTTTGGCTGACCCAATGCAAAGATCCTGAGGATCCATGTGGATCCATGCTTTGTAACCACATTTTAAGTGGGGAGGGAAGGAAAAACACAGAAGGCTAAGAATGCAGGAGAGGGCTATAACGTGAGGAAAGGAAGGCAAAAGTTTTCCCCCACCCACCCACACAAGCCAGCCACTGTTTAAGGATTTCATCCTTTTAAATGGAAGAAAGCATATTTGAATGCTGTCTGTCTCCAAAAACAAAAAGCAGGAAGTCAAATCAGAATTTTAAGCCGAACCTGTAATCTCTCTTCCCTTCACAAACATTGTTCCCTCCGGAGCAGGGACAGGATAGAAGGACGGACGCTCTGCTTTCCCTCTCTACTTGCCTGGAGGGGAGGGGCTTTCCCTGCTCTTTGTTCGGACGCTCTGCTTTTCCTCTCTACTTGCCTGGAGGGGAGGGGCTTTCCCTGCTCTTTGTTCGGACGCTCTGCTTTTCCTCTCTACTTGCCTGGAGGGGAGGGGCTTTCCCTGCTCTTTGTTCCGTTTGAGCAAACACAGCAACGAAAGAGAGCAGGGTGGGCAGTAAGACCCTGAGGCAGAATGAAGGAAAGCAGCAGCTTCCTGTCTCACGGAGCTCCCTTCTCCCTGAAGCGCGGTTTGATTTTTGCCTTATTTTTCGGCTCCAGAGACCACATATTCGCTCCATAACACGCACAGACATTTCCCCTTCCTTTTTAGGAGAAAAAATCTGCGTGTTATAGAGCGAAAAATACGGTAAGTTAACAGTGTTGTCCCACATGCATTTGATTTAAACTAGAGTTACAGAAAGGCTACTACAAATATTGTTGTGGAATTATGGTATAAAGAAAAAGAACAGATTATGTTGCAATTGAAACTGTCCCCTCTGCATTTGCAGCTCAGGCCCAGAAGCCTTGAATTGTTTTCAGAGAGAGCAAGTGAAACTGACAGGAAGTTGTTGGTTTTTTTGAGTGATCATGTTGAGTGAAATAGCAACGGCAGGATGGTTAAGGAAAAGAGGTGAAAGGAAGCAGAAATGTAGGTAGGTAGGTAAATGAGAGGTTTGAAGTTGCTCTGGCTGCATTAATCTGACATCTCTTGAGTAACACAAGGAGAACAGTATTGCTTTTTGAAAATGGAATTTTTATACTGTGTCCTTTCTTCCCAGCTTTCTGCATAAGAATAGGATTAATGACATGACTGTTTCTTGACAAAAAGAAAGAACTGTTCCAGTTAAAGAGTATGTTAGCATTCTAACACAGAGAATCAATTTAGGTCAGGTCCTAGAAAATATTGGAGCATTCCTATCTCTCCTTGTAATAAATGTGAAATGAGGATGCTAAGCACTAGACAGAGTCAGGTTCCAATATTCCAGACCAGGGTTTGGATAGTAAGTAGAGTGGAGCTGCTTGGTAAAAGTGCAATTTGCCTGAAGAAAAATCCATTAAAAATAGGATTTCACCCTCTCTCTAGGCAGTCAAACTGAGAGGAGGAGCCAATCTCATTCAGCCCAGGTACATTCTGCCTTTGGCAGAATCAGTAGGCTATAGCTCCTTCTGTAAATGTGCCGGCCCATGTTCCCTCCACCTTCCATAGATATTGCCAGCATGTACAGTACTAATCAGGCCATTAAAATATGCTTACATTATCCAGTTTATTACAGAGATTTGTTTTTGCTTTGCACAAGTACACACAATGCCTTTGCTGGTTGCTGGCTGGTCTTTATATGGCTGATCTTGTCTTCCAAAGATTCATAATACACACATCCTTTGAAGATGTGCTTAAACAGTAGAGTGAAGGAATTCCCTATGGTACTCCCTAAACTCCAAGATATGTTACAGTATTTTGCACCCAGAAATATAAAGCCTAGTATATTGTGATGTGCTGCATTCTTACACTAGTCACTGAGGGATAGTCCATTGGCAACTCAAGTGCATCAGATAATGTGGATAAAGCTTCTAAAGAAGAGGCTCAGTGTACTAGAACGAAGCTGCCAGCCGAGACTTCACTTGAAACAATTGCCCTCCTCCTCTCTCCTCAAAATCTCAATAATATGTATTTTACTACTTGTTTTAGCTTACAAACTAATGTCTTAACATCTGTGAAATATAAAGCATTTCATTCATATATCAGTTTGTGACAGATGCAAGGCATTTGCTGTTTCTTAAAATCAGTGCAGACTTAGCATACAGAGGTGCTAATTAGGAATATAAATAGACAGCAGACAGTTGAGATTGCCCAAAATACTTGATTTTTCTTTCCCCCCCTTCAAAATCATGCTGTCTACTTCTGTGCATATTGACCTAAGATATCTTCTCTGCAATTGACCCCAGTGAATTATAATGAATAATTGGGAACAGACTACAATAAATAATTAGTAATCTCTCATTTAAGACTGTACAGCTAGTGTCCCTACCTTGTAGGGGAGCTGTGCAAGAGAGATCAAAATGAGTTAAAAAGTATAAAATAGCAGAGAGATCAGAAGGGTGCAGACCTGTCCCAAATTTCATCCCTTAAATTATGTATTTACTGAAAAGAAACATGGAAAAGCCCGGTATATTGAAATAATTCAAAAGCTTAGGAAAAAAGCATTTCAAGAGGCTTACAGTTTTTAAAGGTTGGGTTTTTTTAAAGCAATTTAGGCCTCAGGATTGCAACACTGTCACACATGTTTGCCTTTAAACACTTGGATAGTCTTTGATGGCTTCAGCAGGATTGCTAATAGGATCAAAGTGAATCACTTCCCTTAAGTGTTTGCAGGATGTGGACCCTGGTTGGCAGGATAAAGGCCATTTTATTGATTTATCATTCTTGCAATCACTGACTGTGACTTTAGAGTCATAAAAGAATAAAATAATGACTGCTTTGTCCAATAACATGTTGTATTTGGTAAGGTTTTATCTTCATTTCATCCCTATAGAGAACTTCAGCTCATCACTGCCTTTTGACAGGAAAAGGGAGGAATGCTTATGTTTCTAGGAGTCTACAAGACCTGCACACACCACTTTTTGTTAGCCCTTTTTATTATACATGCACACAACAGATAAAATACTAAGTATTTCACATAGCTTAATAAAACGCCAGACTTTCCACACATGCCAAGAACAATTTACTGGATGTGATTCTTGCAACGTACAGTGATACCTATAGCATTTCTTAGAAAAGTGGTGCCTCTCAGAATGGAGACAACTTCAATTTGTCAAGAGGGGTACCTTTATACAGTTGCAGCTTGTGTGCAAGTGTGCACTGCTGGGTTGTTGATTTTCCTCTGTTTAGCCTCATAACTATTACTGCTGAGGGTTCTTAAGGTTCAAAGTTACAGAGCTGCTTATACCTGGGAAGTTACTTTATTGGTGCAGGGCACCCAAAAAGGCAGCTTGTCTTCTACAGAAAGTTGGTGTGGGTTCCTGCACTTTTTGTGATAGAAATAAGCCTGTGCTTTTTTTTTCTTCTAAAAAAATGTTTAGGGGTACTCTCATTTTCCTACTCATATTGAAATACTGCCCCTCAATGAGGCCAAACTTAGATTCACAAAATGTTTAGGGATATGCGAACCCCTGCAACCCCCAGAAGCACTGGGTATAAGCTTGAACTTTCTGTTTACAAGGGAGACAATATCGGGGTACTTCTGTCCCTGCTAATTGCAGAGTTACCTTTCCAAATTTTGTTAGCTTGAGCGGCTAGCTTGCCATTTTTCTGCTCATTTCTCAAAGTCTCTGCAAGTTAAATTTCTGCTTGTTGTACAGGAATGTATGTACACGTATGAACACTTAAGACACAGGGAGGCAGCCTTGATGTGACGACAGGGGTGTTGCACGCATTTAGCAGTGTCCCTGTTTCCTCCGCCGACTTGCCGGAGGATTTGCTTGCGTAAAAGAATGTACCTTCCGTGCTTCTCTTCAAAACACAGACGTCCGCTAAGGGGGCAGATTTTGGGGGAGACGCCGAGCGACGGGAGAGGAAGTGCTGCTTTGTGCCGGGGACGTTTATAGCCCAGCGTGGGGATATGGGGAGTGAGCAGTTGCGTCTCGGGCATCCGGCTCCTGGTGGTGTTAGAGGAGGGGCTGAGGGAGATCGCATCAAGCTGGGTGGTATTTGCGGCGCGAAGAAGGAAGCGTGGTAGCAAAAGAAAAAGTCCCGAGTCCCGGACCGCTCTTTGCCGCCCCGTTGCCATGAGAACAGCTTCCTCCCCCTGAACTCTCACCCCGCGCAGGCCGCGGCGGCTCCTGGTCACATGATCGGAGCTAACATGGCGGCGGCCGCTGTTATGGGGAGCTGATTGCAGGTGCCGGGGCCGTTGCCTGCATCCGCCCTCATCCCCGGCCATGCAGAGCGAGAGAAGGGAACCCGGTGGTCGAGAAGAGGTGCGAGCGGGGCGCGTCTGAGAGGCCGGAGCGTCTCTGGGGCCGGAGCCGCTAGGGCAGGAGATGGGGCTTGTTTACATTCGAACGGGGGTTGGGTCATCATCCCTGAGGTGGGAGGGGTCTGCTTATATCCATATCCATAAACTTGGAGGGTGCATTTTTTTTCATTTAAGGACGAGGCATACCCTCCTCCCCTCTTCGGGGCCGTGCAGAACGGCTTTGTTTATCTAAGGATGACACCGGGTCCCTGGAGGGGAAAGGCCAGGAGGAGGTTGTTTATCTTTGGTATCTAGGAAATAAGGGCAATACAGATATACTTGTTCATTTGTAGGGAGATTAATTTATAGCTAAGCCAAAGCTAGACAGCATACTGCAGGCTGCTTTTCCCTGTATAGTAGTCTTGTAGGCTGAGGAATTAGAGAGTGGGGAAGTGGTATGGAACCTTGCAAGCAGTTGGGATGAACGGGGCGCCTACATTTGGGGTGCTGTGGATATCTATATTTGGACAACAGCCAAGTCAGAGGAAATGTGGGTGCATTTGTGTTTGAAGAAGTTATCTGGGGAAGATTAAATTGTGGTATTGGTTTGAATTGGTAAATATAGGCAACACCCAAAAGGGAAGTTTGTCAGGTAGATGAGAGTGCTGTGGTGGATTTTTCTAATTTAATTCCCCCATACACTCCCTAAGACTGCTTCTCAGAAAACTCGTGGTTTTCTCACCAGCAAGTTCCTAATGCTTTTTTGCTCCTGATCTTCTCTTAACAGACCTTCTTGCGAGTGAGGGCAAACAGACAGACCCGGCTGAATGGTGAGTGCAGCAGAAATTCTGTACCATTTCCCCCCTTGTTCCAAGATGAAGACTTTCATTATCTGGGCCTAACAAGTATAATGCTTCCTTTCTTTACAAGATTCCTGAACTAAATATGCCCCAAAGGGTTAAAGCTTCAAATCAATCATTTGTATTCCTAACACATTTTGTTCCTCTCTGAACCCTGTCTTAAGTTGCTGCCCCTGGGTTACATTTATGTAGGCCTCCCAATGACATTGCTTTTCAGGCAGCTTGCAAACATAAAATATAATGTGGTAAAACAACAATTGCAGGAAAATATTGTCAGCAAAGGTAAGAGAGAGAATCATTTACTCAGCATTATTAAAAACACTATGTGGAAGCAGTAGATTACAGTTCAAAACTTTAAATAATCACAGATCTGAAAATACTTGGGATAATTTTTTTTAAAAAGTATTTTACTTGGCATTGAAATGGCCATAAAGAGGTGGCAAGCAGGCCTCTCTGAGGAGGGCATGCCACAATTGGGGTACCACCACTTCTTGTTAAATGGCCTGGTTGATATTGCAAAGGAGAAAATATCAATGCCAAATAGAAGAATTATTTTACTGCTTGCCGTTTTAGAAATAATGATTTTCTTATGGGTGTAATGAGATTAGTCTTTTTTCCCAATGGCATTGTTTTCACTTGCTTACCTGCTATAATCTCCAGCTGTCAACAATACCTGCTTACAGCTAAAAAATACATACAACTATAATTCCTGTTTGTTTCATTTATTACAACTTTTTTTTTAATTCCACCTTTCTTTCAACACCCTCCTCCAATGCTGTTTTGAAACAATGTGCAGGATAAAGGCCTTTAATATCTCACCTGGTTATATGGACCTGATACCTCAGTAATTTGCAACTTGGAGCTGAACCTAACTATTACTACTGTGTATGTAATAGCAGATTCCATAATTTTTGGTCTTAGGATAGACCTGCCTTCAGAGAAGTAATTGATTCAAGATGTATTTTGTAATTTCTATCCAATAGTACGTAAAACACAGTGTATTGTCACTAAGCAGGAATAATTTTTCAAATATTTTATATAGTGACCCTTTATTTTAATTGATTCTACTTCCACTGCCAGTGAACAGAAAAATGTGTACTTTTATCATCTTTAATTTGGTCAAGAGTAAAGATTATGAAAATTCATCCCTGAAAAATTAAGAGCAACTTTAAATTTTCCTGACAGTGCAAGAGGAGATTTTCCTTGAATTCTTCAATGCCAGCAAGATTCAGAGCTGTAACATACTATGTTGGATAAAAGGAGAGAGCTCTTGAATTAATGAGGACTGTGCACTATGTAGTGAATACACGTGATCTGACTTTCACATACAGAACTACAATATATTTCTGCTACTGAATAATTCTGGGATATGATTAATGAATACAATTGCAGTATTCTATTGATCATCTTGCAAATATTTCCTTAGGGCACTTGCAGCTATTACTGGAAATGATTATAGCAGAAATGCTAATATTTTTCAAAAGAACATGATCATTTTTGAAAGCAGACATAGGTTTTGCCAAATATATTGTATGTTGGCTGTATTTGGACATAATGCTAAACCAGCATTCCCCAACTGGTTGCCTCCAAATGCTTTCAGCTTCATTTCCCATCTTCCCCAACCACTGAGTACGCTGGCTGGGGTTAATGGGAGTTGGCATTCAAAGAATCTGGTGAGCATCAGATTGGAGAAGGCTGTGCTAAACCATGGTCTTGCATTATAAGAACAAACCTCAGTAAACCTTGGGCCAGTATACCCAACCCTCCCCTCTGACTTGGCTATAACAGGAAGATCATCACCAGTTTAACATGTTGTGTAAACCATAAGCCGTCATTAGTTTTAACTGTGGTTGGCTTAAATAAATTATCATCACAGACGTATGATATGAAGTTGTCTTGTTTCCACTAACTATAGTTTGACCTAGTTCAGAGGATACAGCAATCTACAATGCATCTAAAACCAGCATTGAAAGTTTCCAAACTCTTTTGCATGGCTGTGGTAGAGATAGGGGCATGAGTCCTGGGCAACCTGTTGTTCGTTCTCACAATGCTAAAGTGTGGTTTAATATTGCATCTAAACCATTTCATTGTCTCTGTGTTAGATCATTGTGAGTGTTTGGTGTCCCAGCATAAACACATCACTTGCTCTTCTTCCTCATAATCTTTACTAACTGCTGTGTTGTGTTAGTTGTATATCTTAAGGTATTTGAAGAACAGCTAAAGTTATAGGATAGTTGGGAGTCTAAAAGCAGCAAGGAAAAGACTGGAGCTTGGGTCTTAAGTTCTACAGTGCTTTGATTTGTTAAGTCACATAACATACAAGATTCACATTCCTCTTTCAGTCCCGTCCCCCCACCTTTTCTATGTACATGAACACCATTACAGTTTCATTCTTTGGAATACTGTTATTAGTCAAGCAGAACTAGCCCAGCCATAAGCTTAAGTAACAAGAATGATTATCTGCCTAGGATTAGCAATATATGAGTAGTTCAGAATCCTTCAGTTGGAGATTGCTTTACACTTGCTAAACAACTTAATCAACTCTTGTATTTTTGTTCATCCTTCCTTCAGGTTATTTTTAGTCTAGATTGGCACTTTCTGTAGACATAGGCAGTTCATTTATCTTTTTACTTTGGGGTTCCACTGAACTCTTGGGATAGAAATCTGTCATTGAGACTGTATTTTGCCACACCACTGTTTCCAAAGTCTCTCTCTCTTTGTAGTCTTTTACAAGGACTTGGTCAAGATGTCTTTGAAGATCCAGGTGTGGTAAAATTCTCTTTGCAGATCCTCCCCTTCAACTAACTCATTTTTTTGGAAAATCAGTAACACTTCCAGCAACACACAGGTTATTGTAAAGAGAATAGAAATCAACTGATCTCTGCTGAGTGGAGGAAGTGAGTAGATTAGCTTGCTGTTCCTCTCTCTATACTTTATGTGAATTGGCTAATGTCTGTACCTTGGAGAGTGCTGTTGCAAACTCATTCCCATGGAGACGCTATAAAACAGAGTATTGGATTAGATGGGCTTTTGGCCTGATTCAGGAGGACTGTTATTATGGTTTCAGCTGATGGTCTAAAGCTGATGGAAGGCACTCTGTGCCACTGAAGTCACCTGAGCCTCAAGGGACAGCAAAGGATCCAGAAGCACCACCAAGCTATGTATCCGCTCCTTGAGAGGGAGTATAACCCCATCAAGAGCAGGCAGCCTCCCATTCATCTAGTCTAAGGAACTACCCACTAACAATTCCTCTGCCTTATCTGGACTGAGGTTCACTTTATTGGCTCTCACCCAGTCCATTACCGAGGCAAGACAACAGTCCAGCACATCCACTGCCACACCTGCAGATATAAAGGAGCAGCAGAGCTGTAAGTCATCATCATAGAATCATAGAGTTGGAAGAGACCACAAGGGCCATCGAGTCCAACCCCCTGCCAAGCAGGAAACACCATCAGAGCACTCCTGACATATGGTTGTCAAGCCTCTGCTTAAAGACCTCCAAAGAAGGAGACTCCACCACACTCCTTGGCAGCAAATTCCACTGTCGAACAGCTCTTACTGTCAGGAAGTTCTTCCTAATGTTTAGGTGGAATCTTCTTTCTTGTAGTTTGGATCCATTGCTCCGTGTCCGCTTCTCTGGAGCAGCAGAAAACAACAAAACATCAGATTGCTGATAACGTACTTCAAAACTCTGGATAACCCCAGTCAGCAGTTTCATGCAGATGTTAAAAAGCATAGGGAATAAAATTGAACCCTGAGGAACCCCACCCTGAGGGGTTAAAAGGACATTGTGTGAGGACATTGCTAAAGAGCACTTCCCAAACATCACCCTTTGGAAACAACAATCCAAGTAGGACCAGAATCACCGCAAATTGGTGCCACCCACCCCTATCTCGGACAGCTGCTCTAAAAGGATACTCTGTGTGATGGTATCGAAAGAAGCTGAGAGATCAAGGAGAATTAACAGGAACACATTTCCCCTGCTTTTCTCCTGACAGAGATCATTCAGTGTGACCATAGCAGTTTCTGTGCCAAAACTGGACCTAACCATCATTTGAAATGGATCTAGAAAATCAGGTGAATAGGAGGCTTTGCCTGTACTGGATATTGCATAAGATAAAACTTACTTTTATGTTTCTTTTGTTTGTTTCTACTCTCTATTCCATGACTTGGTCAAAGGCCGTAGAAGGTCCTTTATGAGAAGCCATGTTAGAAGAGTGCTAGTTTTTTTGGTGGGTTTTTTTTAAAAAAGTGGGATGCAAATCTACGCAGATCACAATAGCTGACTCTCTTCATTTTCCTGTGCCTCAAATAATTTAGCAAATAGTGATAGCTGCAAAAGGTGCACCGCCTCTTTATTAGCAGAATTAGAGGTGTTGGAAAGATATGTCTTTGAAAAACCTTTGACCTTGATATTGCTTTCCACTTAGAGTAGTTGTATGCAAAGATGGGGGTTTAAATTACACATATCAAGGGGTGCAACAGCAGATCTTTAAGGATGGGCAGCTTCACATGAGGCAGTCCTTCATGTAGCTTGGTTTCAAGCCGTTTAGAGTTTTATATGTAACAACCAGCACTTTGAATTACCGTATTTTTCGCCCTATAGGACGCACTTTTTCCCCTCCAAAAATGAAGGGGAAATGTGTGTGCGTCCTATGGGGCGAATGCAGGCTTTCACTGAAGCCTGGAGAGCGAGGGGGGTCTGTGCGAGAGGGGCTTCGGGTAGCTCTGCGCAAGCCACGGGAGGGCTCCCCCGGCTTGCGCAGCGCTGCCTCTTGCCTCGGCACGCTCAGCAGACGCGCCAGGGCTTCGGGTAGCTCTTCGTAAGCCGCGGGAGGGCTCCCCCGGCTTGCGCAGTGCTGCCTCTTATCCCGAAGTCCCGGCGCACGGAGCAGTCGCGCCGGGGCTTTGGGTAGCTCTGCGCGAGCAGCGGGAGGGCTCCCCCGGCTTGCGCAGCGCTGCCTCTTATCCCGAAGTCCCGGCGCGCTGAGCAGTCGCGCTGGGACTTTGGGTAGCTCTGCGCAAGCCGCAGGAGGGCTTCCCCGGCTTGCGCAGCGCTGCCTCTTATCCGGAAGCTACCCAAAGCGACTGCTCATCGCGCCAGGGCTTCGGGATAAGAGGCAGCGCTGGGCAAGCCGCGGGAGGGCTCCCCCGGCTTGCGCAGCGCTGCCTCTTATCCCGAAGTCCCGGCGCACGGAGCAGTCACGCCGGGGCTTTGGGTAGCTCTGCGCAAGCCGTGGGAGGGCTCCCCCGGCTTGCGCAGCGCTGCCTCTTATCCCGAAGTCCCGGCGCGCTGAGCAGACGCGCCGGGGCTTCGGGTAGCTCAATCAGGAGCATAACACATGATAAACTCCCTTAATAGAGCAAGAAAACAAGAGCCTGATAAACATGTCAGTAACACAGAACATGTCAGTAACATAAAAGATCGAGACTAAGCATTAGTTCTTCTATCTGCAATACCTCAAGGACCACCTCTCTCCATATGAACTTACTTGGACCCTGAGATCATTTTCTGAGGCCCTTCTTCGTGTGCCTCCTCCCCAAGAGGTCTGAAGGGTGGCAACACGAGAAGGAGCCTTTTCTGCAGTGGCTCCCCATTTGTGGAATGCTTGCCTCAGGCTGGCACCTTCATTATACACTTTTAGGAGCCAGGTGAAAATGTTCTTTAACCAGGCCTTTGGCTGATTGACATCTGATGCTCTTTAAAAGTGTGTGTTGGAAGTGGGGATTATTGAGTTGTTTGTGTTTTTATTATATATTTTGTGTCTTTTATGTTGTGAACCGCCCTGAGATCTACAGGTATAGGGTGGTATACATTTTATAAATAAATAAATTGGATCAACAAAATAGAGGCTGTCACAGATGAGTGCTCAATGTGGAAGGGCAGGTCTCCCCCTGTATTTTAGGGTCCAGGCATAATAGTGCAGCTGAAGTAACTTTCTACTGCAACTCAAAGGCCAAGGGTGAGCCATGGCCATAATGAAGAGGGAAATTTGGCAAGATAGATTGCTTGACATTATGGACACGCTGGTGCACTGGCATCATGATTGTAATATAAGTGGCTTCCTTGCATCCTGGGTGGGAACTGGAAAAACACACATTTTTTTAGAAGAGTTCCGCAATGAGGGACATTTAAGTGAAAGTCTTTTTTTCATGCTGTTTTATATTCAGATTTTTTTTTAAAAAAAAGCCCTGTGACTTAAGGGTAAGGAAAAATCAACCCAGCCCCCCTCTTTGCTCCTGCGACAGGAATACAGGGGAGAAGGATTAGCGAGCTAATTAGAAATGATTGCATCTATCAGCACTAATTAACAATACTGTGGTCTCACTTGTGTGTTCTTTTGAGCTGTTCTCCTTCGGGACAGCTCAGCAGTTGCCCCCCTTCCTCTGGGGCTCCTCCATCCCTCCTACGTTGATTAGAAGTGATAGTTGAGCTCTATAGTAGCAATTGAAAATTCTGTTCAGTGGCTTTCAAACAGCCCCAGTTTTTTCTCTCTCACACTCCAGATCCACCTCTGCCAGTATCAAGCTACTGCAAAAGGTGTTGGAACAGAAACTTTTTGTTAGCTCTTCTTCACTCCATTTACACTTCTGTTCATGCTGCTCTTATTTTGTGAGCAAAACAATTTTTCTTTGCCCAGTGTCTCATGGGTCTCTAAGGTGGACTGTGTTGATTAAAGCCCCTAATGCTCTTATTTGCTGGATGCTGTAGAAAAGTTTGCCAGCTGAGGCACAAAAATCCTTTGCATTAGTACTGTGTGTGTGTCATGATAGCACACAAGCAATGATGGCAGAAAAATCTGCTGACGTATAACCGGTTCAAAAATATTAAGGATCAGTATAATGACAGGTCTAAAAATTTTGCAAGGGCGCTTAAAATTCAAGTTTAGTTTTTCATTAAGTGGACTTTTAAGTTTATAGAAATGATTATTCATGGACCCTGAGTTTTTATGAAGTGGTTTTCAAGTTCTGTTTCAGTTATTCTCACACCAGACTTATGGAATAAGTTACATTATGTCCATAGGGTTTGCAGTAAAATGTTTTACAAATCGTGCCACTGGGAGTCAACTGGGAATGTTGCCCCAGCTGCTCCTTGAGGGCAATGAGAAATATTTTTGAAATCCAGGTGGTTCAAACCATGCCTCATACATATTGAGGATCTGAGCGAGTATGACATCGGAGGGGAGTCGTTATTGGCTCTGGATTTGGTAGTTAAGACCCACAAATGCAAGTCAGGTGGGTAAGACATACAGATTTAGGACAGATTTGCAAATCACATTCCTTGGGTGAATTAGGATTACCTTCACTTGCCAAAGTGAGAGAGCCCTGTGTGCAGCTTCTTGTGGGAGGGCTCTTGCTTCCACCTTGGAGAAAATGGGAAAGAAAAGTCCAAGAAAGCAACCTCTCTAACGAGAGACCTGCCGAAAATGGAGCTACAGTCAGGAGACAGTGCCTGAAACTGTTTCCTCTTCCTCGTTTCCCAGAAGTGTGAGAGAAATAGTTAGGTTTGCCCCATCCAGAATCGACTATCTCTCTTCAGAAGGCTGCATCAACTCTTCTCATTCCTGTACTCATTCCCACATGCCAGAAAGGAGCTTTGTGATTCTAAACACAGTGCGCTAGCTGTTTAGACTTGCCCTCTTTTGTCTTCCTTTCCCTGCTGGAGAAGGGGGACAGAAACTTTTGAGTCCTCTTAGCTCCACTTCAGGTATGATGGAGTTGGCTTTTTTGTTTCTTGAGAGAGTGTTTTAGTTCTAAGTATAGGAGGGAGAAAGTGGGCAGGTGCCCATTAGCACTACACTGTATAAACAGCCTAGGATAATGGTAGCTGCACCTCTCTGCCCTGTGTTCTTCAAGTGGGGGAGAGGAGCTCTAGAGTAGTTGGAGTGAGGATAGTGGGGATGGCTCAGGCAAATGGATTGCAGGTGGATGTCTGATCCTCCTCTGCTGATTAACTAGCCTGTATAGCCAGTCTGTATTGCCAGCCCAAAGTGTTTGAATTTGCTTATATGTTAACTCCAGAGAAAAAGGCCCCAAACAGAAAAAAAATTAATACCTTTATTGAGTCAACATTGGTCTGGTTAAAAGCTTTTGCTGGGTTCCTGTATTGCCTCCTTGGATTATGACTAAAAGCCTACCCTGCTTATGGCATTTGTCTTACTTTCCAGTGCCTCCCTTAATTTAGTTTTTGGGCCCTTTCCTCCCACTTGGTGTGTGCAGCATCTCGTTCTCGCAGTGCAGTTGCAATACATTATAATTTCTGCAGCAAACTGGCAGGCTCATAATGTCAATAATTGTTACTGCATTAAGTGACTTCTCTGTCATGTCATCTCTTGTTACTACACAGAATATCCTTGGGCTCTTATTTTGGTCTCTGTCAAAATTCTGACCTTCCTTATTAAGTTGTTCATTTCCCCTGTCTGTGATTGAAATATCTGATAATATTTGCTTAAAGCCATCTCTCTTAATGATCAATGTTGTTTTAATGCAAGTTTTTCAGATGTTTTGCCCACATTTAATGAGGGTTCAAATTAATCAGCAGTTGGTAAAGGAAAAAGTTCACCAGAGGGGCATGTCTCTTGAGCCTACAATAGAATTTTCTCCCCCAAAAGCAAACTTCAAGCTCCATGATTGGAATTACTTGTATATATTCTGCATTGCTTCTGCTTGTTGTCATTTGGGGATGAGATGTAGGAGATTAGGGATAGAATCTGAAATTGTAGGATTGAGCAAAGAGTACAAATAGGGATAGAGGGACATGGTGCTGTTCTAAGTGAAATCTTTTGAGTGCAGTTAAGTCCAGTATAGTCCTGCTGTGATTTCTAAATATTTACTGGAAACTGCCTGTGTATGTTTGGGTCTTTTCTCCATATTTCAAAGCCTGCTTACCTTTTAAGCAGAAGCTCTCTTTCATAATTATAGAAATCATTTTGACAGAAACCATTCTTTCGGACATCTTCACAGCTGTGCCGATTACTAGGCTCTTGGGGCTTCCCATTTATACTGATTGGTGTCTTTTCTTAGAGCAAGCTTCAGGTAGTCATGTTAGTCTGCAGCAGAAGCAGAAGTGTTTTGTGGCATCTTTTATAGCAGTTTGAAAACTGTTCTCTAGTCAGGATATTGTAAAACACAACTATTGAATAAGTCTGATTAGGAACAACGGAGGCAAAAATAAAATTGATGACTTATCCTAGGGTGGATTCAGGAGGCGAATAGGACCCAACTAGTATCTTCATCCCAACAGTGTGGGTTTTGTATTTGCAGGAGATGCTGAACATTAAAATAGTGGTTCTTAGGCTTTCCCAGGGGAGGAACAGTATTATAAAGATAATGGAATCAGATATGCCCTTTTGAGGGCAAGGCACTTGGTTTGTGTTTGACTTAATTTCTCCTGTGCCGTGAGGATGGTGGCTGTTTTTGTTCACTAGGGGGGCATTTGGTTAAATTCATTAAAGGTTCTGTAACTGCACAAGATGAAACTTGGGCACAGCTCCTCAAGATGAAGCAGGTGGAGTGTGGTGGGGAGGAAACCACTGAGGCTCGGTGGAGGAAAGAGCAAATGTGTGCCTTGAAACCTTGCATCTATATCACACTCACTCTTTGTAGCTCTCAGTTATTCATATTATTTAATACCTACAAAGCACCTGCAGTTTTTAAGTTTCCCATATATCTTAAATTAAGCTCACAGATTCACAGTCTTAATAGGCATAATACAAAAGGAAAAAAGAAGGGAGAAGGGAGTGAGCATTAGAGCAGCAGGTCCTTTATTGGCCAATGAATGGGGCCAGGTTGGTCTCCCCATTGCCAGTGTTCTTTCTGAAAGGCATGAGATGAAGCCTCACAGGGGCTCTAGGCTTCCTGGCTGACAACAGAAACTAGTATGTTCTTCCCTTTGGTTCCTCAGTCACCAGGCAAATATATAACCCATTGTGTTTTTCTTTTCTCTCTGCTTTCCTCGCATAGCTCGGATTGGAAAAATGAAACGGAGGAAGCAAGACGAAGGACAGGTATGTCCCCTCTGCAGCCAACCTCTCTCAGGATCCGAGGAGGAGAGGAGTAGGCATGTCGAACAATGCCTTGCAAAGGTAGAAGCACTGAGGGAACCCTACTGCCTCTCTCTCATTTCTTCCTACCCTCTGCTACTCCTGTGATCTGGGTAGAAACCAAATTTGCAGATTGAAGTCCACATGGTGATGTAGATCTGTACTTGAGTTCTATCTTGAAGTTTTAATCTGTCTGGATTTGGCAATCTCATTACTCTAAAGACAGTTTTCCTAAGCTTTCAAATGAGAAGGGATAGCAGGCTCTATTTTTGACTGTTAACTAGGAGACCGCCTGGCTTATTGCTGGACTTTGGCTATATCAGACAACTGTGGTTTAACCAAAATCCAGCAAAGCTCAGAGATGGACATAGATTGGAGAGAAGATGGTTATCAGAAAGTTTCTAATAGACAGAAGCTTTTCTCTCTCTTCTAATAACTAGAACCCTCAGTCATCCTATGAAACTGAATATGATGCAGCACATAGTTAATCTGAGGAATTCTCTGCCACAGGATCTAATGATAGCCACCAACTTGGATGGCTTTAAGAGAGGATTAGAAAAAATCATCAGGATAAGGCTTTCAGTGGCTACTAGTCATGATGGCTTTGTACTACCTCTGGTATCAGAGGCAGTATGTCCCTGAATACCAGTTGCACACAAGTGTGTTCTTGTCCTGCTTCCTGTAGGAATCTGGTTGGCCACTGTGAGAACAGGATGCTGGATTAGATATGCCTTTGGTCTAATCCAGCAGGTTTCTTCTTCTGTTCTCTGATTTTTGAAGGAAGTATTTATTTTTTTAGTGTGGGGTTGAAGTTGGGGGACTCTGGTAGTACAACTGCACAGTATTAATGTTCTGAGCTGATTTCACTTAGGTTCTGGTCTTCCTGCAGGATAGATGACACTAGTCAGTCTAACCTCCATCAACCTATCATTCTGGTCATGGTGGCTTTTATAGCAGCCTCTGATACAGCTGACTGTGGACTTCTATTTTACAGTTAACATACATTGCTGGCCTAATTGGAGTTGCCTAATGGTGATTTGAACCATATTTTCAAGGTTGGAGTAAAATGGCGATAAGATGATTAAGCATTGCCCTTGAAATGGAGCATTCCTTGAGGTTCTCTCCTATTGTTTGGTGTATTTGTGTAGTCCTGCCAGTGCTATATGAAGAAATAAAAGTATTTTTGTAGCAGCACCTTCATACACTTCAGGCTGTCCTAAAGAGTTATCCAATAGCAACAGTGATCCTGAAACTTGATGTAGAGTGTTACCCTTTTGCTCCTAGAAAAGTTGCAGCTCCAGCTCCACTTTTCTGCCTTATCTAACTTTCTAGTTTTGCCTAGTTCAAATAGTTTCTAAATTTGAGTCATACTTTCCACACAGTAGCAAAGCTTATATGTGTGAAAGAACTTCATTCCTTTAATTGCAAGGAAGTATAGTTTTGATCAGAAACTGAATTGGGAAGTCTTGAATTCAAATTTGGCCATGAAGTCAGTATTTGGCCTTGGGCAATAATGTTGGGAAGCGGGTGGCGCTGTGGGTTAAACCACAGAGCCTAGGACCTGCCGATCGAAAGGTCGGCGGTTCAAATCCCCGCGGCAGGGTGAGCTCCCGTCGTTCAGTCCCAGCTCCTGCCTACCTAGCAGTTCGAAAGCACCCTTAAGTGCAAGTAGATAAATAGGTACTGCTTTCTAGCGGGAAGGTAAACAGCGTTTCCGTGTGCTGCGCTGGTGCTGGCTCGCCAGATGCAGCTTAGTCATGCTGGCCACGTGACCCAGAAGTGTCTTCGGACAGCACTGGCTCCCGATCTCTTGAGCGAGATGAGCGCGCAACCTAGAGTCGGTCACGACTGGCTCTGATGGGCAGGGGTACCTTTACCTTTACCTTTAATAATGTCACAGCCTCTGTCCCTATGGTTAAATGGGATACTCACCTCATCCCATACTACCTTGGGGGAGCCAGTAATATAAAGCGAGCACTCAATAAGCAGCAATGAATGTGGATGACATTCTTTTTCCTGCTTAGTTAGCTTTTGCCAGTACCCTGTGTCGACATGTGCTTGCCACTTTGTCCACCATTCAGCTTTGTCTATACAGCATGCATTGACAGGAATACTACCTACTAGCACAGTTTTTAACCCAGGACACTGAAATGATGCTTGGTGCTTTATTCTTTTCACTTAATAGAGGGAAGGCTCATGCATGATGGAGGATGATGCAGTGGACATTGAAAATGAAAATGGTAATCGCTTTGAAGAATATGAATGGTGCGGGCAGAAGAGGATACGTGCCACTACTCTCCTGGAAGGGGGATTCAGAGGTAAGAGGGGCATTGTGGGGATTGCTGAGATGTGCTGCCGACTGAACAGTGCCCAGATCCCCTCCCTATCATCCCAAGAACAAAACAGATTGCTAATATTGAGGCTATTGCCCTCCAACCTGTAGCCCAGGCTAAGGGCTCTTTCCCTCAGCAGTTTTTATTCATGCAAGTATACCCCCAAAAGTTATTCCCGTGACAGACATAATATCTTCACAATGACAACATGTGGGTGCTGATGACATGGATCTAAATTCATCCAGAGAGTTGGCTTTCATCATAGTAATGATCTGTGGTATTAACATTAACAGAAATTTTATGTTATTTGTCTCCTGCCAGAAAATGCATTCACAAAAAGCAATCATACCTTACAAGATCAAGATACAGATAGGTAGCCGTGTTGGTCTGCCATAGTCAAAATAAAAAAATTCCTTCCAGTAGCACCTTAAAGACCAACTAAGTTAGTTCTTGGTATGAGCTTTCGTGTGCATGCACACTTCTTCAGATACACTGAAACAGAAGTTGCCAGATCCTTCTATATAGTGAGAAGGTGGGGAGGGGTATTACTCAGAAGGGTGGTGGGAATGGGTGATTGGCAGATAGCTGAGATGAGCCTGTTGACGACTCTTAACGACTGCAATAGGTCTTACAGGAAAAGGCAAGGCGTGAGAAGGTGAGAAATGGCTTAGTCATGTATAATGAGATAAGAATCCAATGTCTTTGTTCAGACCAGGTCTCTCCATGGTTTTAAGTTTGGTAATGAGTTGCAATTCAGCAGCTTAAAACCATGGAGAGACCTGGTCTGAACAGAGACATTGGATTCTTATCTCATTATACATGACTAAGCCATTTTTCACCTTCACCACACGAAAGCTCATACCAAGAACTAACTTAGTTGGTCTTTAAGGTGCTACTGGAAGGAATTTTTTTATTAAGATCAAGATAGTAAAGTTGCTTTTGTAAATTTCCCTTTGTAATTCTTAACTGTTAGAGATTGCTTAAGGGAAGTGACTTTGCTGACATGGTCAGGAGGAAAAATGTTTTTTCCTATTCATTGCATCACTTGCTATTGGATGTTTTTTAAACTATGTAACAGGCCAGGTGCTTGCTTCTCAGTGTAGGTGGGAAGTTGCACTTCTGCCAGCACCAATATTTATTTTCCTATGGCTATGAAAACAGCATAAAATAATAGTAGTTATGAGTAAAACCCTGCTTAAATTAGCCTTTGAGGAGGAAATGTGGCCCAAAGTTGGGAGACAACAGGAGCAGCTACAGGACAATCAGTTTCAGCAATATTGTGCATATTTTTAAAAAATGGAAGTGGAGAATGAAATTGTAAAAAGCCCCAGTCTGGAGTGACGAAAGCTGGTTTATCAGCCGCTGGTGATGTATGGAAGTTGACAGCTAAGTCACTTTAGCACCTGCATAAAATATTAAAGGGCCGGTTATGCATTTATCACTCCATCTTTTTTAAGGCTGATAAATGAGAATTCAGCAACCTGCCATACACCTCCAGCACTGCAGCCCTCAGGGCTCCCAGACAAACACATCTTATTTTTCCTCCTTCTATTCCTTCCCCTGTGACAGGAAAATCGGCTGCAAAAGAGAGAATGAGTTATGGCAAAATGTGACCTTTGTGAGTTTTATTGGTGAATGTAATTTTAGCTGTGCACCTGACTCCTTTCTTACATTCAGCCTTTTGCTCTGTGTCAGAATTGACTAAACTGTCTGGTGTGAACATTGTGATTCTGTAGAAACAGTGTCCCACCCTTCCTTGACCAGAGAATCTAGTACATTGCCTCATCAAAGTAAAAGTTGGCATCCTCTTGTATTTTCATAGATTGCCTGGATTCTAATTTAAAATATCCCAAGGAAAATCCCACTGGGAAAGGAAATCAGGCTTAAAAGATGCATGAGTTACTAGGGCTTATAAATGATGCTCTTTCTTTCCTGTTTTCCTTCACACTTTAGTTTGTACAAAAAATAGATAAATGAGACTTGAGAGGTAAGCAGCACCATGACAGATATTCAGGAGTTCAACCGTATGGGGAAAGTATATTCTTTTAGCTACCAATATATTCAGATTTTTGTCTACTGAATTGCAGTAGACAAATAATTTTTTGCTGTCCCGTGGGTTCCTTGCACCCACAAATTTTATTCATAATTCTCATTCAGCTGATTGAAGGTTGCAGGAATGTGTTAACTTTTCAGACCCTGGCTAAGCCTATGGAGTTGGTCTTCCTATGTGCCCCGAGGTCTGGGAGACAGAAGCAGTTAAGTTCCTATGTAACCAGGAATGTTGAGCAGTCTGCACTTTTGTGCACAGTCTTAGCATGGAAAACATAGGCAGCTAATGTAAATTATCCCTGTCTTGTTTTTGAAGTGGAAATATGAACACTCATCAGTCATTTTCACTGCTGTTTTGTACCCTTTCCTGAAATACTTTGGATTAGTTTCTCAGCCATTTTGATAGGGATTATCATTTTGTTTATTGGCTTTGTCAATTAAGGAGCAATGGGAGTCATTTAGATATGTGTAAAGAAGCAAAATCTACTCTCCACATATTCCCTGGAGTGTTTTCTTGATCAATCTATTGGCTTGTTTTTACCACATGATGTTTCTAAGGTATTGTCTCATTGTGATAGGTTGAGACAGGATTATTTGCATTGGGTTCTGCTGTTGCAGTGTTAGAAGATGATGCTAAAAATGATTGAATAAGGTATTCCATAGTGGATATATTTGAAAAATGTAATTCCACACTTTATAAAGTGGAATAGTAACTTTTGTAGCCTTTAAGGCCTAAATCACCTTTAACATAAGAGTTCACTTATATTGACCGTGTTTGGATGCAACACTTGGCCGTAAAGTGCACATAGGTCCTGCTATCGGAAGGCTTGCCATCTGAAATGTCAGTCATCTGAACACAAAAAATTACACCCAAACCTTGCTGCCCCAAGTAGCTCATTCAGTTATCTAAATAGCTGGAGTTTGCTTATTTCCTTGCTTATTTGTGTTTTGCTGGTCAGTGGCAGCCATTTTGATTAGAAACCTGGGACGAACGGAGGAAGGGAAAGAGATTGGGACAAATCAGGGAGCAGGAAAGATTGCCTTTTGCTAGTTGGCTGCAGCAGTTTGGGGTAGAAACCAGGGAGAGAGGGAGATCAGACAATTCACAGATTTGAAATGTTCCCATAGGAAATAATGGAAATCATCAGCTCATTGTGTGGTTGCTTGCCTAATGAATGATTTCCTGGGGACCCATTGTGTTCAGATAGCAAGACCTGCATGTATAGATATGCGGATTAGTATGTTCATAGATGTGTGTTTGTGCATGCAGTTCAAGCACTCACTGTTGTGGTCCTCTCTTCTCAAAGCTGGGAAACAACTTGCAGAACTGCTGGCTTAGCGTCATGTCCAAACCAGCTCTTTTGGCTTGTTTCTCATTAACAAACCACCACCAGGAACCCAAGGGTAGTTCTTTGTTTCTTGATTATAGTTTATTTGAGATAAAGCAACCAGGAGCACTGGTTCAGGTTTTGGTTCAGCTGCTGAATCAGATGCTTCTTGGTTTGTTTCCGTGCACCTGGAAGGGAGGAACGAAGTGGGAAGTGCTTGATTTGTTTAAATGTGGTTTATGGCCATCACTGCATCCTAACATGACCATTGAGAGAGAGAGAGAGAAAGTTTGGGGATACAAAAGGCCTGATAGAGCTAGATGGGCTGTGAGGACAAAGCTTAGACCTAAGAAACAGGGCACTTGGTAGTACAATCCATACACTTTACCAGTTTCCGCTTTCAATAAGGTAAGAAATATGATACAGCTGTTTGTAGTAATCGGTTAGCTTGATGTGTTCTCCCCTTGAATTTAGGTTAGTGCAGGCATAGGCAGACTCAGCCCTGCAGATGTTTTGAGACTACAACATTTACAATAACACTTGAGGAAGAGCTGAAACAGAACTACACCCCACCCCACCCCGGTTAACTGGAAGGAGGCATGATTAGAATGGTGAATTATGCAGAGGTACAGCAACACCCTCTATGTGGGTGATACTTTAGGGCAGCATTCCCCAACCTGGTGGTCATCAGATATTTTTGGACTACAACTTCCATTAGCCTAGTGGCTACCAACTTTTTTTGACCACTAGGTGCATTTTAATTTTTGAGTGAGTTTGTAGGTTATTCACAGAACAGCATGTCACCACGACATAGAGGAAGTAAAGGTGGAATCCAACATAGTACTAAGTCTCTCATTGAATCAACACAAGACTTTCTCCTTGCACAAAAGAACCTTCTCCCCCTGAACATACCCTAAATGGGTTCCCCCCCACTCTCTGGAGCAGATTTAGGAAAGAGGGGAATGTCCCATTGCACAAGTTGAAATCCTTGCATTGATAGGGCATGGTAGTTCAAAACCACCCTAAGTGTTCATTTTGTTTGACAGTCTAAATATTTACAGGTTGGACAATAATAAGTATACATGATACTTTTGTGACATTTGTAATACTTGAACTAAAAACCACATTTCTCTATTATTACTTTTTTACATAGAAGAGTACACTTAATTCAGTCCCTCAATAAAGGTTATGAATTCAGTGTTAAGAGAATATATAATTTAAGATGTAATTTTAAACTGTTTTTAAGGGGCACACTGTGCCTGATATTTAAAAAACTATGATTTAAATAATAACATTTGACATGAAAAATAGTGGGGCAACTAGTGCTTTACCAGCAGTTTTGATTTCTGGATGCTGAAACTTGGGACTGTTAGGCATAGTACAGCAGCAAACTGTGCCCAGGTTGGAGAATTCAGACTTATCTCACAACATTGTAAAGTTTTGTTGGAGACTCCCCAGTCAGTGGGGCCTGAATTTATATCTACTGAGCTTGATGAAGAATTGTTCCTGTGTTCTGCGTCTAATGCTCCAGCCTGCATCCTACTTGCTGAAATGCGGGAGGCATTGGGTTTCTTCTCACTCCCCCCCCCCCTTTTAAATTCCCTGCATTTGTAGCAATCCCTCACTTGTTCTAAAGAACAGCTACTCATTTACTCTAGCTGTTTACATTGCAAAGTTATCCCTTTAAAGAATTGCAGAGAGAAGTTGGGGGGGGTGGAATGCCTTTTTTTCTTTGAAAGCTTAGCAGTTTTGTCTGTGCGTCTGTTATTTGTGAGTAGGAGGGAGGAAGAGCGGGTGAGAAAAAAGTGCTTTATCCGAAAAGAATCATATTGGCTTTGTGCTGATAGAGGCTGCTGTCATCTCTTAAACGGCTTAGCCCAGTCAAAAGGCTAGCGGACTTAAAACAGTGTCTTACACGAGGATCGATGGAGAAAACACGGCAGTGGTAACTGTGAGGAAAAAAGGGTGAATGCAAGAGAGATAACAGTAATGATTCCATGGAGGGGAGCTGGAGGCAGGCTTGCTCTTTGTAGGAACCTTGCTTCAAAGGAGTCTGAGCTGCCTGGTCCCCAGGATGTTGCTGCCTCTGTGTATCTAAGAAGAGAGCCCAAGCCCCCTCCCCATTTGCTGGAGCAAATGGGCTAAGTAGATTAAAGCATGATAGGTTATCTCTTCCCCCTATGTTGTATCACTTTTAGGAGATTTTTTGGTCAAACAGCATATTGTGTCATTCCTTTAGCCAAAGGAGGTGAGTTGGTGTTGGGAAGGGGGGTAAGAGTCTAAACTGCACTGTGAGGGAGCCATTGGGAAAGGGGGAGTTGGGCGGAGGGGGGGTGAAACGGTATGTCAGTTTATCGATCGCACCTCAGCCAGGAGAGCTGCAGGCACAGCTATGCGGGCACGAGCAGCAGCACTCCTAATGTGATTGAAAGGCAGTTAAAATGGCGGTGACCTTTTCAGGGGGAATTAGATTGCCTGCCAAGAGTGGTTAGAGGGAGTGATAACGCCAGCTTGAGGAAGCTGTCCAGGCAACTTCAAAGAGAGAGAGACAGAGACAGGAAAAGCAAGTGAGCGCAAGTCCCATTTAAACTCTGAGCTGTACTGTCTGATAGAGCCAAGATTGCTGTCCTCTCTAGATATGAAGGGTTTGAAGAATGTAGTCAAGTTGCCTCTCCTTGCCCTTCCTGCACTGCACCACCTTGTCAAGGAAAGCAACAACTGGCCAGCTGTCTATTCACCTGACACTCTTGGGGATTTCAGTTGCCTTGAAAATAATACACAGAGGCAAAGCCCTAATGACTGAAAGACAGTATGCAAGGCTTCCTAGAAGAGTGATTACTAGAAACCTTCCTATGAGGAACTGTGTGGTATGTTCTGAATTTGGAAGGTCTTTCACTTACAAGCACTTCAAAGGTGCTGGTGTTCCTACTAAATGAGAAAGCCTATCGTTCTTGGTGTTCCAGGTTTCTTTGTCAAAAGATTACTAACCAGCTGGGAGGCTCCTAAATTGAGCCTTCATGGCCAGAGGCAGGCTCCTTTGGAGTACCAGATACTGGGGCCAACAATGTAGGGATGTCATATCTTGCTGTTTAGCTTCATGGGGGCATCTGGCTGGCCTCTGTGGGAAGCAGGATACTGGACAAACCCGTGACCTTATCTTGTAGACCTTTTCTTAATTTGGAGATTGAAGGACTGGCTCAGGAGCCTAACTTCTGTGCCAGAGCAAAGTATTTAATAGATGGTATTGTCACCTACAGTTGTTATGACTATTTGAAGAGTCAAATGAATTGCTTGGCATTTCCTGCAGATGGCTGTCATCCCACTCTTGGCTTACAGCCTGTTTCTCCCTTTAACGTCAAATGCTTGTTGCTCTGAGCACTGATGTCACAGCAGACTTTTTGCAAAATAAACTGCAGAAGTGGCACCACAACCAACAACAATAGTGACTGTACTTTTATGTGTGTAGAATCCAGAAGCATGCGAAGAAGATATCTAGGAGTGGCACATGTCTGTTCCTACAGTAGGGGGAAATATAATTATGATGCGTAATAGTTTTATAATATGAACATTCATGGAAACCCTGCACTTGACATATGGAAATGCATAGTCTCATCTTACTCAAGCTGTTTTGTTTTCTAATCATTTTGAAATAATCTGCCTCTAGCAAAATGTGGATGTCATACAGTTGTTCTGCTAGGAATCTTAAACTATACAAAGGGTGACATCCTGCCTACTTTCTTTTGAAATTACTAGCTACATTTTCTTGTTTTTTCCCCTCTGGAGCACAAATAGGAAGATGCTTTTCTTTGAGAGTGCCTGCAAAGCTAACAGGCGTGTGCCTGATTTCCATCATCCAGTTTGTTGAGTTAAAGTTGCATTTAAGGTCATATCAAAGAGAGCTGGCAGTGGCATTAGACAATGAGATTTCCCAGAGGACTGACCAGGAAATAAAAGGTATCTGTAGTGTGTACAGATCCTTGGATGAATGAATCTGTAACTAATATTTGTTATCCATGGATTTGAATGGACTTGGCAGAAGGAAGGAGAGCTGTCAGAGGAGCAGCTTTCGAATTTCATATCTGTGACGTCCTTAATGTCTCTCTCCTTCTCCCAGTTTTGAAAATCTGTTTCAGATATTGCTCCTTGGTAACATGCTCTCTTTTGCCTTATCCCACAAATTAAAAAAAATATCCCAGACTGTCTGCTTCCATAGTTTAATGCTGTTCTTTTTTTATAAACAACAACAACATTTCATTTTAATTTGTTTTTTAATTTATCAGTTCAGAAACAAGTACACTATATGTCTTGAACAGTTGAACAAGAACCAGTAAAGACAACTAAAGGAATGCTCATATTATTTCTGCTCTTGTTAGCCCTTACAGATCTTTTCTAGCCCTTCTGCTGCTGCACAAATGTGCACACACAATACTTTGTTTTCTTTGTTTGCTTGGATAAAGATGAAATACCATAGAATGAAACTCCCTTACGATATAAACTGTAATATGTATTTGTTCATATGTGCATATCTCTCTCATTCATACACTAAGTAGCATGTTCTCTGTTACAAGGTGCCTGCCACATAGCTATCTCTTGTTTCACTCAAAGGCAGAAATTGCTCAAGACTGCTAACTAATCTAGTCTTGCTTGTCTTGAGCTGGCCTGCAACAATTTTCCTTGTGTGATGTGGATTCCTGTTGTAAGCTTTTTGTGTATACCGCACTGACATGCAAAAGTCCTGCACCAAGGAAATGTATTTTTCTGCAGAAGATAAATTAAATTGAAATACCTGAATGAATTTACTTTGTGCAATCACCACAGGATTTCTGAAGCAGAATTTAGAACCCTTTCCCCTCCGTTGAGCAGTAGTGACTTTAAAGATGTAGATTTAGCGCAGAGAGGTTTTTTGGAACAAAACACACTTTGGAAAGAAATTCAAATTGGAGTTTCTTTCAGACTGGCACCATGAATAAGATAAGTAGAACCGACACAATCCAGAAGATGGAGATGTAATATGTTTGGTGCTTCTGTGCTATCAAAAGAGAAAGAGAAAGAGAAAGACAGAGAAAAGAACCATTGTATTTCCTAAGAACCTTGCCTTTCACTAACTGAGGAATCCCATGCAATTGTTATGTAAGTCATATGCATGATATCATCTGTTGGCTAAAGCTGAATCCTAATCCCACTACTCTGGGAGTAAGACCCACTGAATTCAGTAGGATTTTCTTCAGAGTAGGCATGGTTAGGACTGGGTAATAGTCTGAACCAGAACTCAGGAACCAGGTCCTTAACTTTTCAGTGCAGAGTTTGATTCTCATTTGGGATATTAATTATTAGTTCATCATAAATGCCTAACAGTTAAGCAAACCCTGTCTTGGCATGGTCTACCTTTCTATTACCTAAGAGGAGGCAGGATGAGCATTAGTGGACTCCTCTAGTTTCCAGTCTACCAAGTGGGAAAATTTAAGTATTTGAAAAGTTAAGTATTTGAGGTGTTTAGTGAAATATGATTTAAGGATTTGTGGTATGCTCATTCACGCACATAGTGGAAGATGATATCTGGTTGCCTGATGAATCACCCAACCTTAGAATTAATACGGTGCTTGGGAAATACTATTCTTTTCTTAAAAGACATACAAAACTTTTTTGAAATTAGTTTTATGACATTTCTAGTTTACAAGGCAGAGAAACTACTCAACATCCTAAGTAGCTTATACTGTACAATGAAATGCTGGGAATATTTTTTTTAATGTTGTTTATAATCTGACGTATACTACTACATTGTATAATCTGTAGCTACCACCAACCACTTTGTCCCACTTAATGCATCTAATGCATTCTTTTGTGAACCTCCCTGAGATCTGTGGATGAATGGCAGTATGCAAATTCAGTTAATAATAATAACAATCATAATGAAGTATCCTGTATAAGTTTTTTTTACAATAAATTGGCAAGTTGCTAAAGTTCTGGTGTACCTTGGACCTTTTTTGTCAACAGCACAATGGCAGAAAAAAATTGCTATAGCCTTCATGCTCTGAACCACTTTAGAAGTCGTAAGAGAAAGATATAATTGAAAGTTTTTCTACTTCAGCAACTTGCTGTCTTTCCATGCAGAACTTTTTTTTTAACCTGAGAGATTTTAAAGGTTCACTTGGTTGCTTTTGTCACCCCCAGAAGGCTATACAGTGTGTGTAGTGAGTGTGGGAGCACACACTTTTTTTCTCTACTTGCCTAAAGCTGCCCCCACTATGCAATTTAATTCTGAAGGGCTCAGGACAAACTGTGTACCATTTCTTGCTGCCTATCTTGGGGAGGAGGGTTTCTGGAGAAGGAGAAGGTATACTGGGGGGGGGGGGAGTTATTGTGTAGTGCCTCAATTTTTCTTCCCTGATAATATAAGCTACTAAGCAGCGTGAGCAAACTGGTTTCCTGTCTTTCTTCCTCTGGTTCCTTTTATTTCATTTTATTTGAATTGACAAACTCAACTTCATAGGTCCTAAAAGTTCACAGGTCCTTGTCGTGCTGACCCCCCCAGCCCCCCCCCAATTAATTTAGAAACTACTATAATTCTGTATACCTAGGAAATTCCCATGTAGAAACTACTACCTTATTTTTAGGTGAGTCAATTTTGCTTATGAACAGGGTTGCCCAAGTGGTATTTTTTGAGGTGGGGTGAGGAATAATAGCAATGTATGGGATGGATGCCTTGTGGGATGGATAAGTGGGAATAAGTTCAAGTTACAGAAAGACAGGTTTCAATTAATATTCGGGAAGGTTAAACTAGGGTTCACTGCTCTCCTGTAACCTTAAGAAAGCAGGATGAAAATAATTCTAGTGCCTATTGCGTGACAACCTGTGGCACCACTATTTCATTAGACAGTGCAGTTTAAATAAAGGGAATAACTGATGCTTTATCTATTGCATGCAAGATTATTGAAAATTGAAAGAGTTTAAGGAGAATCTTAGTATCTGTTCTCAGTTTACTCAAATGCAGCATTTGAGTAAACCATTTCCTTTATAGCATAGCCCTCATGCGCAGCAACAGGGGAGGAAGAGATAAACCGGCTGTTGGGGGACAAAATTTGATTGTTAGGTGCTCTAAATTGGCAGGAGGAATCTAGGGTAATGGGGTGACATTTAAAAGTACTCTATGCTGGAAGCTGAGTAGGTTCCAAGTTGAGAACATACATTTTAATGTACATTTTCTTGGCTGTTGGACTAACAGGCATGAGCTCATCTACTCTTGGTTCTCACAGCATTACTGAAACAATATTTTGTGTGTGTGTGCACCCCCATGCTTGGTATGAAGTCCGTCATTTTTTCTCTCCTTATCCCCTCTCCTCCCCCTGCAAAGCCATCTGCCTTGAATACAGCTTCTCCTGTGAGCTTTGGGGTTGCCCTTCAGCCTCAGCTGTCAAGATATTGATTGACGCAATTTTAATAGCATTTTAAAATACAGTTGTTAAGTTGGGGCAGTGGGACTCTTCTCTTACTCCTCCTTCCTCCACCTCCTCCACCACCAAAGAGGGGAAGTGTGGTTTTTCAATGACTTTAAACTGCTTCTTGTCTTTGCATGTCGTCTCTTGCACCAAGCGGTGAAACGCATTATCGAGTAGTGCCCAGAAAGTGGTTAACTGCGTTTGACACACGCCAACTCCCTGCCTCCACACTGGATAATTGCATTGTCAACTATTCAGTAAAGTGGCAGGTGACACTGCTGCCGGATTGATTGTCCTAGCATTGAGGCTCCTAAGACTGTCAGCTTCCCAATCGATAGCGTTTACACAAGACACCGTGACTGCATCTGTAACTAATTTCAGTTTGAAACTTGCAAGACACTGTGCTGCCCCTGTTTTCTGGCTACATGTGTTTAGTGACTTGCTTCCTCTCTTTGGACCACAGGCTTGATACCATCCTGCTTCACCCCCCCCCCTTCCTTGGAAAGTGCATTCCTGTTTTTATTTTGGTGTAGCAGGTGAAGAAATCGATGCTGTGTGCTGTGCCCTCAAAAGCAGGCAGAATTACTGCAGATGGCTAACTAGCAGCTCCAGTTTTGTAATCAATAGCCTGATCAATTGATTAAATTAACACTGATTTTCTTCCGTCTTCCTGGCCTATATGAAAAATTAGTTTGCAGTGAGCATGCAGGTTTGGCTTATAAAATACAGGCCTTGTTATGCTATCCCATGGCTCTTTTCTATCAAGTTTGAGTGCATTGTTATTTAAATCAGTGGACAGCAAGGCATGCTGCTTCCACCAGTGCCTTTAAATGGGGACATTGCTCTGGGTTGCTTACCAAACTTGACTACTTCATGCTCGGCTGCTTTAGAAAAGTCGTCCCCTCAGCTTTTCCGCCTTCCTCTGTTATTGGCAGAATTGCAATGTGACTGTGATCCCTGTCAGTGGTGCTTATTGATCCAGTGATGTGAACCTGTTTAGTGATTCAAGATTACTTTAATTCCCCTCTTTCCTTTTTTGTTTTCCCTCGCTCCTTACATGAACAAAAATTCCCCTGAGCCACCTTCATGGAAATTACGCCAATGATTGCTAAGCCTCTGCTTGCAAATTTCCCTTTGTATGGCAGCCTTCCACATACAAGCACACAAATGCATGCACGCCTCCTGCTGAACATTAGGCTGGCACAGAACTGGAGGAATTGCCATAGCAGCTTGGATATGGGATCCTCTTTCCAGCTGTATCCACTGTGTGATGGAGGCACAAAGGGGAACTTGTGTGGTGCTCTCAGCCAAGTTCTGAGGTGCTGTTTACAGGAGGAAAAATCCTTTTGCAGGCAACCAGCTTGCCCCCTGAGGCACAGGCTTGATGACTTTCACCTTGGCATGCAGCAGTACCACAAAATATTAATGGCCATAAAATTATACAGCCCCCTCTTAAAGTCTCCTCCTTGGTGTGTTAGTAAAGATGACTACAAGCAGTTGGGATGCAGACTTGCAGCCTAGGCTCTGTTTTCTTACAGCGTGAAAGATGACTTTAGAGTGGCAGCTCTACTACAATGATCCATATGCATGGCCTCAAACACTGAAGATCTATGTGTGTATTTTATAAATCCCATGATCCTGATTAAGTTATTTCATAGCAGCCAGTGAAAACCAGACTTTGCATTTTTCTGTGGTCAGGTTAGTTTTCCATCAACCTGGAGTCATGAACATTACTAATCCAATTCATCTTTACCTGATCGTTTATAGTGCAACAGGGTAATAGAACAATGCAATTTAATAACTAATTCCAACAAACATTAGCCATCAAAGGTTGACTACAGTGATCCTTTCCTTTTGCCCTCTCTTTTTAAAAGAGTCAAGGCAGTTTGCTTTTCCCCAAGCCATTTATAAAGGAAAGCTACATCCGTGCCACTATGCTCTCTAGATGCTAGTTTGGGGATGTTTCAGCAGCTGAGGAAACAAACACTGCCAAGAGCTGTTCCCAGGAAATGTGTGTGAGGCCTGGCAGCATTAAAACACTTTTATTGCTGCTTTTGGGGGTGGGGGGTGGGGGGGAGTTATTCCTTATCCAGGAAGGAGCAAGCAACACTTTAGGCAAAGCAGGTGAATGAGCTCAGCCAGAGGTTGGTAGATGTTGTGGGAAAAGTAATTAACAAAACCTGCTGGTTTTTTTAGTCTTTAACTAGAGACTGTATTTTTTACCAAATCTCTCTATATTACCCACAAGCACTGTAAACACTCATCTGAGTTCTGGCCATTACAGCCTTGGATAGGTCTCTGCACCAAGTGAGAGGTAGAGCATAATTCAGTTTTTGGATCCAGTAGTAGATAGGTAGCCGTGTTGGTCTGCCATAGTCAAAATAAAAAATTCCTTCCAGTAGCACCTTAAAGACCAACTAAGTTAGTTCTTGGTATGAGCTTTCGTGTACATGCACACTTCTTCAGATGCACACTTCTTCAGATACACATTTCAGTTTTTGGAGATTTTTTATATTGAAGAATCGAGTGTTGTGCCTTGTGCACCTTGAGCACATTGGGGACCAACGCTAAAGACTCTTCCGTTGTAGGAGCAGGACAGACAAGATACGCATGTCATAAGCAGATTAGCTCTTCTGCTCTGCACTAGAGCATTGCTAGAGGTTCTTCTGGCAGGTCATTATTTCATTTGTTACTTATTTATATTTTGGATTTATATCCTGTCAGTTTTACTCAGAAAGAGCCCTCTAGGAGGCTTACAATTTAAAATCAATAACAATACACAGCAGTGTATCCATAAATGACAACCAGTGACACACAGTTAAATTATAAGCAGTAGCAACTTCAGTAGGAAGTAATCATGTGTGAGCAAATTTGGAATAATAAATAGTGAGTGAAAACAAATAGTCGATTCTTAGCATTCCGGACAGTGGAACTCTAAAGCCATTGTGTGCTACTACTCACAATGCCTAAATGATAATCAGACAAGTGGGAAATTTATCCCTTAAATGCTGTAAAGAATAAAACAGATTCTGTGCTTTATTTGCTTCAGTTCTACTCTTCACTTATATAAAGATGATGTGCAGTCTCATTTCTGTACAGAATCTGTTTTTAGCACTAGAAAGTTGCATACATAATGGTAAATAACCAGCCCAACTAAGGATACAATTGTACCCCAAGACCAGTTGTTGTTTTTTTAAAAAAGTTTTCTTATTGCAAAGTGACTGCTACTTATAACCAAGCAAAGCACGGTTCACGTATGGCCTTGTTATGATGCACCGTTGCCTGTACTCAGTGCTGGTGCCAGATATTTTGCACCCTAGGCAAGGCTAACCTTGCACACACGCATACCTCCCAAAATGGCTAACTTCAGTTTACAAAAAATGATGTATTGTAGAAATCATAAAATTCTTCAAAATATAAAATATTACTAGAAATTCATAAGCTATAACAAAAAACAATCTGTAAACTGTGCCCCTAAGAGGTCAGCACTGCGCCCCTCAGAGGTCTGTGCCCTAGGTGGCTGCCTAGTTGGCCTAATGACAGCACTGGCCTCCCTTTACTGAATGCATGGTTCTGAACCCCACCTATGAGCAAAATTGGAATATATTTTTGTTTCTCTGGATTGAGTTGTGCAAGACACCGTATATGTTTCAAGTTTGAATCGGGTGAAATAATATGTTGACTATCTTTGTGGTAAAAGCAGACTTAAAATTTTGTGCACATCCACTTGATTTATGACTGCTGATGCCTGGGTAGTTTTGAACTCCACCAACATTTGTAGGGCCCAGGAACAGAATTCTCATGCAAATTGGTCGCCACCTGTATTTATCTTTTTAGAGAAGATGGGCATGCTTGTATATAAAGACTTTAAACTATTTAAAGCGCGGAATGAGCTGTTCATGTTTGTGTGTGAGAGAGAAAGGGGGTGGGGACTTTCTGCGTAATTTCATTCATTTATTTACATTTATACCCTGCACCCTCAATTTAAAGTCATGTTTTCTAATGCAGAAAAGCTAAAGCAACAACTAAGCTATAAATACCAATATTTTTAGGAAAACAGAAATATATTTGCTAGGTACCTTAATGATAGTAGTAAGAGTGCTAGGTAGGTCTCTCTGGGAAGGCTATTCCAAAGGAAAGGCACCATCATTGCAAAGACTGGCTCTGTTACCATCTGCTGCACTTCCCTTTGGTGTGGGCTCCAAGAGAAGAGACAACAGAGGACAATCTCAGTAGATGAGCAGATTGATCCAAGATAAAGTAGTGAAACAGGTATCTGGATGCTGGGCTTTAAAGGTTAAGAACAACCCTTTGAATTGAACTTGGAAAGTTACCTGGAATCAGCAAAGCTCTTTCAGTACAGACAAGATATGATCTCTACAGCTGGCCCCTGTTGGCTGTTTAGCCTCAGAATTCTAAATTGGTTTCAGTAATCCAACCCAGAATTTACCAGGACATGGCTAACTATGACTAGACTTTCAGGGGCAGGGGTGGGGTGGGCAGTTATCAGCTTGAGCTGATAGGTCTTTTGTGCTGCTGAGGTTACTTGAGCCTCAAATGATGAATCTGAAAACATTCATAGTCTGAGTACCTGATCCTCTAGAGCAGTGTTTCCCAACCAGTGTTCCGCGGCACACTAGTGTGCCGCGAGACGTTGCCTGGTGTGCCGTGGGAGGGAGGTGGGCGAGTCGGGCGGCGAGAGGCGGGGCGGCGGCGGCGGCAAGGAGAGGCTGCCCAGCGCGGGGCTCTCGCCGTCTGCCTGCCTGGCTGCCTGCGTGGCGCTGACGTCACGGGGCTGTAACGTGCCCCACATAGGCACACGCGGGGCGGCAAGCGAGCTCCCTCCCACATCCCATCGCCGGCTCTGCACCAGGCGGTAGAGCTCGACGAAGTCGCCGCGCTGGAAGGCCAGCAGCGCGCGCGCCTTGGCCAGGCTCTCGCCCGCCTGCGCCTCCAGGCACGGCGCCTCGGCGTCGGGCGGCAGCGAGCCCAGGAAGTGGCCCAGCCGGCCGGGGTCGCCCGCCTGCAGCAGCGCCTCGCACACGCACGAGACCTGCTCCGCCGAGAAGTGCGGCGAGCGCGGAGGATCGGGCGCAGCGGAGGCCAGCCCCACGCTTGGAGAGGACGCAGCAGCCATCGCCAAACCCGATCCTCCTCCTCCTGCTCCGCCGCCGTCCTCTGGCTCTCGGCCGGGAGGAGCCTGCGGCGACGGGGCGGGCGCCGAAGTTGGCAGAAGTTGGCGCGCCTCCTCGGCAGCGCCTTCGTCCTCCTCCTCCTGCCTCTGCTCTCCTCCGGCGACGGGGGCGCGCCGCCCTCCCAGGCCGGGGGGCTCGGCGGGGCCCGCGGGGAAGGAGGCCATGTTCGCGGCATGCGGGATCGCGGCCCCCCTCGCCCGCCTCCGGCCCGCTCCCCTCCCCCTGTGCGCTGCCCTAGCCGTGCGGGTCTCCTCCCCCTGCGCCGCCGACCCCTTTCCACATCCTAGGAGCCGCGGTCCGCCTACCGCCCCCGGGCCGCGGCGCGGCTCCCAGCCCGGGCTGGCCTCCGCCTCCTGGGACGCGCGCCCACCCCCGCGGCCCCCCAAACTTCGGAGCAACTGAATGCTTTCCCATGTAGAACAGTCCCTGCAAATAAAAACCTAGCATATTTGGAAGAGGGATGCTAGCCTAACCATTACCTTCTATGCTGTTACTATTTTTTTATTTTTATTTTTTACATAAGTAAAAAGTGACCTTTCCCCATCTGGCATGGTGGTGTGCCTCGAGATTTTTTTCATGAAACAAGTGTGCCTTTGCCCAAAAAAGGTTGGGAAACACTGCTCTAGAGAGAGTGCAATCCCTTCCAGAGCTTAATCCCTTCCAGAGCTTGTTGAATACCACCTCTCTGCACCTCCGTTTTGTCTGGATTGAATTTCAATTTATTGACCCATATCCAGTCCATTATTTCTCCCAAATACCAAATCACTACTTTTCTGACTCAGTTGGGGAAAAAGTAGAGCTATTCTTATATAACAGCAATATGGAATGTTTCATTAGTCCTTATTGTCACTTCCAGCTTCCGGAAGTGCAGTTCTGTTGCAGCCCCAATTTTATTCGCAACACAAATACAATGGTGTTAGTGAGGGCTTTGCAGCAAGAGGAAAAATATTTACATCTTTTAAAAAATATGTGGGTTTTAGTTCTGGAGTGATGGAATACAAATTCTTTCATGAAAAATAAACTTATTGAAATGGAATGCAGGGAAGATGTAGTTATGCACTTTACCAATGAACATTCATGTGAGCACTTACTCTGTATGACATCTAAAATATATACAGTGGTGCCTCGCAAGACGAAATTAATTCGTTCCGCAAGTTTTTTCTTCTTGCGGGTTTTTCGTCTTGCGAAGCACGGTTTCCCATAGGAATGCATTGAAAATCAATTAATGCGTTCCTAGGGAAACCGCTTGCCAGGCTGGCGGTGCGGAGAAGGGCTTTTCTCCGCACCGCAAGCCTTCAGGACAGGTACGGGAACAGAGGGGAAGGGGCGCAGCGCTTTCCCTCTGTTCCCGGGGCTTGCGTGGGAGGAGGGTTTTTCCTCCCCACCGCCAACATTCAGAACAGCATTCTGAATGTTGGCGGTGGGAAGGAAAACCCTCCTCCCACCCCAAGTCTTCAGGAAAGCCATCCGATGCCGGGCGGCGGGAGAAGGCTTTCCCCCTCCCCCTCCCGGCATCGGAGCTTCGTCCCGATGCCGCGCGGCGGGGGGAGACGTTCCCCCTCCGCCGCCGGGCATCGGGGCTTCGTCCCGATGCCGCGCAGCGGGAGGAGAAGTTCCCCCTCCGCCGCCGGGCATCGGGGCTTCGTCCCGATGCCGCGCGGCTGGGGGAGACGTTCCCCCTCCGCCGCCCGGCATTGGGGCTTCGTCCCGATGCCGCGCAGCGGCGGGAGACGTTCCCCCGATGCCGCGCGGCGGCGGGAGGCTTTCCCCCTCCGCCGCCCGGCATCGGGGCTTCGTCCCGATGCCGCGCGGCGGCGGGAGGCTTTCCCCCTCCGCCGCCCGGCATCGGGAGACGTTCCCCCTCCGCCGCCCGGCATCGGGGCTTCGTCCCGATGCCGCGCGGCGGCGGGAGGCTTTCCCCCTCCGCCGCCCGGCATCGGGGCTTCGTCCCGATGCCGCGCGGCGGCGGGAGGCTTTCCCCCTCCGCCGCCCGGCATCGGAGCTTCGTTCCGAAGCCGGCGGCGGGAGGAGGTCCGAGGACAGTGGGGAAGACGCGCTGCGCTTCCCCGCTGTCCCTGAGATTTCCCTATGGGCTGTCGTCTTGCGAAGCAAGCCCATAGGGAAATTCGTTTTGCGAAGCGCCTCCAAAACGGAAAACCCTTTCGTCTAGCGGGTTTTCCGTCTTGCGAGGCGTTCGTCTTGCGGGGTACCACTGTATTTGTTTTTAAAGGGCATGGGATTTTATCTTACTAGCATAGTCATGGGTGCTGTTAAACATACAGATGTCTAGCAAAACAGTGCTTCTAGGTTGCACTTGGAGTGGGGAGGCATTAGATTTTTAGGAAGTAAAAGGCCATGTATCTTCCCATCCCAAACATTCTAGTTTGATCATAATTGAAAAAACAGACCCACACATTGCATGCAAAAAGAGAATGGGGGAAGCGAAAATATGTCACAAGAGTGGAAGAGGAAAAAGATGTTGTGTTTCTAGTCACCCAGGAGAATAATGCTGAAGTCACCTTCATTAATAAGATAATTAATTCATTTTAATCTAGGTATGCTTGTCATATCATCATATTCTGTGGCAGTGAATGCCACAGACTATTGATGCCCTTCTGTTTTGCTTGTAAATGAATTTCATCACACCCTCTAATCTAGAAGTATACCAAGTAGTAGGTCAGTGTTCTCTATTATTTCCCCCCCAAACTGTTTATAATTTCAGTAACACCTATGTCATGCTATGTATCTTATGCACTCATACAGAAGTACCGTGGAAACAGATTATAGAAAAATGGTTCTTTAGGAAGGCATATATAATCATTTTTAAACTCAGAAATCGGAGAGGGGGAGAGCTGTCTAATGTGTGAGTTTAGATCTGGCCTTCTACACATGTGAAATGGGCCTCTTTACTCGTAGCAAAGGTCCCGTGCTCATATCTCTGTGGGGCTGTTTCTTGCTCGGAACTCCTAGAATGTTCAGCATTAACTCAATTTTGGTGCTGGGTCCAGCTGCTCCAAGGCCAGGCAGAGCAGAGCTGTGTACACAGTGCTCGAGGGCTACTGTGCTCTCAAGGTAAGTGATCTTGATAGGTACATTCTGACTGATGAGAGAGTTTGTCTCCCGAACTGTCACAGGGTTTATAGAGGTGCCACTCAACACTGGTGCTGGAATTGCTTGTCAGAGCAGCCGCCTACAAGAGCAATGGGGATCGGAGACAGAACAGTAACTTTGTTTTTTCTTGGCTTAATGGCTCCCGAGTCTGACCTGCATGCTCACTCTTGTTTGCCTGGACCTTTAGACAGGCATCTTGGATTAAGACTGTCAGAAAATGGTGTTGCTTTAGCTTCAGTAGGGTTAGTTATATCACCAAAAGTAAATGGTATTCAGCCAAAAGCTAGCAGATTGGAAGAATGAGTTGGCAAAATTATTTTCTCTAAGGAATGCCAAATTGGGAATGAAGAAGCCTTACGACACAATTTTAATAATTTCAAACTTCAGTGATGAGGCAATACACTTGCCTCATCCGAAAGCAAAAATATGCTTTATCCCTTTAAAACTACTACTACTACTACTTCTTCTTCTTCTTCTTCTTCTTCTTCTTCTTCTTCTTCTTCTTCTTCTTCTTCTTCTTCGAGTCTATTTAAGCTGCTGCATAAATACTAGTTAATAACACGATAGCATGCTTTGTGTTCTTTTAACCACCTCAGATGAGAAGACATCAAAATGGGCCTAAATACACAGCATTTTATTCTGATTAGTCATATTTGGAAGAATGTGGTGATGCCCAATGGCTTTAACAGAGTTTTAGCAAATTCTTGGAGGATAGCCCTGTCAGCTGCTACTGGACATCATTACTAAATGGAACCTCCATCTTCAAAGGTGGTGCTCCTGGGTACCCATTGCTGGGGCTAGCCGCACAGGAGGTTGCATGACTTGAAAGTACTGAATGATAAGAAAGGGGGAACTTGATCTGGAACAAAATTAATCATGACCTCTACTGCCCTCTGGGGGCTGGGTTTGGCCAAGATTCTGCCTTGGAATCTGATTTGTATCCCATTTAACAGCCCTGGAATTTGTGAAATGTAAGAGAGCGCATCTAACCACTAGTCTGCTCAATCTAAAGTTTAAGAATTTCTAGAACAGCAGGCATAGGTTCCAAGTAGGCTTCAGACCCAGCACATATATTTTTGAAAACAAAACAGTGCTCTTTCCCAAGCAGAGCCCAACCATTCTCTCTGAACCAGTGCAAATTTTTTTTCTTAAAAAAATGCACCTCCTTTCTCACCTGAAGTCCTGACTTGAAAATTCATTGCTTTCTGGCTGCTACAAGGGAAATGTTGCCAGTGGTGTTCAGGATGAGATTGCTTATGGCTGACCAGGGAACTGAGAAAGCAGTGAGCTAGCCTAGATGAGTGAGGCTTGGGGATTTCATTGATGCATGCATGCACAATCCCACATCCTGCAGCTTTCTCCTCTACATAAATGGTTACTTTCTAAGTGAGAAGGTGGTAGGACTGTAATAAGCTTTGAAGTGTCTGAGAGCAAAGGTTTTCTGTTTTATTTTGCTGTTAGAATTTGAAGCAAGGAGTAGGACCGCCCTTTCGTTGATAATATTAAGAATTGACAGGGAGGCAGCAGGAGAGGCTTATGCAGTATGAGTCCATTACCAGAAAGGCCCTGATGCCTACCAATTAATAGATCTTAATGGCTGATTCACAAGCAGGACCCAGGCAAATTCATATGGGTACAGACTTTTCCTCAAATAGCCTACAAATTAAGAAAGGGATATGCATTCATAAACATGGAGGACAAATTGGTTTGAACCCTAAAAGCTAGTATGATTATGTCAAGGGAGAGGTCTGGTCTCCCTGAAATGCATTGCCTCAAGGAAGCAACCACCTGGGTATATTAGAACCATTAGCCTTATGGGCAGGGAAGCCATGGAATTGCCTTCAAGCATTTTTGTTGGAATTCTTCTCTGTCTTGGACTTCCTGTCCTTTTCCCCACTCAGGGTGGAATTGTGCTTGTGCCAAAGACTAGTAGTGTGGTTGTTTTTTAGATCTTTACACTTCATATGCACATGTGCATGCACGTATGTGCACACATAGCAGCTATGATCCTATTGGGTTGTCTTGCTTTTATAAACACCATTTAATTCATTTATAAAGGTTCTTGTCCAGAAATCTGGTTTGAATGAGCCTGGGATGAATAATTAATGTAAATCGGTTTAGACCTCCAGTATTTAAACAGCTGCTGGCATGTTTTCACTGGCTCTGTACAGTGAAAAAATGTGAGTGAGTTGGGACACAAAAGTGTAACAAAAGCCCTGACCCTGTTGGAACCATCCCTATATCCATCCTTATGCTGGGCACAGGGTCCCTTTTTATAGGTAGCGTCACCCATGTAGGAGTCACTATTGAGATTCTGGAGATACTATAATGTTACCCAGTGGCAACTCAGGAATTAAAAAATAAATACAGTGGTACCTCGGGTTAATTCCTTCTGGAGGTCCGTTTTTAACCTGAAACTGTTTTTAACCTGAGGTACCATTTTAGCTAATGGGGCCTCCCACTGCTGCCACGCCACTGCCACTGATTTCTGTTCTCATCCTGAAGCAAAGTTCTTAACCCGAAGTACTATTTCTGGGTTAGTGGAGTCTGTAACCTGAAGCGTCTGTAACCGAAGGTACCACTTTAAATCTCCCTCAGTTACTGCAGCGTAGAGCAGAGACCCATGACTTTCTAAAGCTGGCAGATAGATTGCTTATGCATCAAGTCTTCCTGTAGATGCATGAACTTGTTTTGTTCCACACAATGAGAACTCCAGACCACTTCTGCCACCCATAACACTTTTGTTGTGCTCTGCTGCTGAAGCATACGAAGCTTTACAGACTTTATTTTCCTTCTCTGGCAAAGTCAGTTGACTGGAGGACAGAAAGTTAGGGTGCTAACAGTGTTGACTACAGTAAGTAAATTTCATGTGCATACACGCACAGCATTCCAAAGTATGAAAGAAAAAAGATGTGCGACTAGAACTTTTAAGCATAATGAGTAATGCAACATTTTCTTAATTTACATTTTCTGGTTGCAAAATTTATTATTGTATTTAACAAAATGTATATCCCCCTGCTAGGCTTCTTGTAAAGGGCTTAGAGGTTTTGCTGCAATCAAGTGGTATGTATGTTTTGTTAAATAAAGTAGTGACAATATTCCCCTAGTGTCCTGCAGTATCACCAAATCTTGCAAGTGATTCTGTAAGTCAGTATGATATTTTACTTTCCTTCTTTTTCTCTTCTCTCCCTGCCCCCACCCTATATCTAAGGCTATTTCTGGCCAGCCACCCATTTCAATTTTTAAGTCTCTTAAATACAGTACTATGGGCTATAGTCAACTAACTTGTTGGGCAGGTTAGCATAGCTTGGGGAAAACAACCTGGTAGACCAAGATTGGGCCAGGATTTGCCAGTATTTACTGGGTTCTAAGAAGAATTTCAGAAAATAAAGTTTCAGCAGAGAGAAATCTGATCAAAATTCTACTTATGACTCTTCCTCCTATCAGGAACCCATGTTAGCCTTGCCCACTTACCGTCTCATTTGGACTTACTTTCTGGCCTGATTGAAATGAAACTATGATCATACTTTAGGTTCCTTCAAGGTGCAGCCCTAGCATTCCATATAACAATTTGGACTCTGGTGGCATCATAGGCTTCTCTGTTCTACTTTGCAGTCTTTGAACTGAGCTTCCTGAGCACATATAGAAAAATGCAACTGTGAAAAGGAGATTCTGGTCTCTGTATGGTAAACGTTTGTTGCTTGTACTGTGTTCTGATAGCTTAATTTGACATATAGGACAAGAAATTGGATTTCCTAAAAGCTGCTTCTTTCTCCCCATTTTTGTATCAGTTCTGTTACTGAAGTGAAGCAGAGATGAAATTCATTTCTATTCAAGATTTCCTCCAGCCTCAAATCTTGTTCTACATCTTTAATATAGATGGCATTCAGATCACAGCCCAGGTCAGGCCATAACTTCTGCTTTGTATTTGAGAGATGGTGGGAAAGAAAGAAGCTTGTGTGTTTAGAGGCTGGGCTTTTCAGAGATTACAAGCTAAATTATACCTGATAGTGGCATACTGCAGGCCAGTATCTGTGTGACCTCATTGTCTCTACCAGTGTGAAATAGCACTCATGCTCTTTGGGCAACCATGGAAAAGTACCACAGTCTTTAGCAACTCTGTCCTGTTTTAAATCTAAATAAACTGAAAAGGTGGTACTTGCTAGACAAACCATTGCTGAGGAGGCTTCAAAATCTGGGGCAATTTGGGGTACTTCCAGATGTGGGCGTTACGACATAAATAAGTTACAAAAATCCAGTTTTTCTATGTGTGGGTTTTAGCAGATAAGTTTCCACAAATTCCATTTTTCCAGTCATGAATATTCATTGCTATTCCGTTTTCTACACCAGTGGGTAGAACTTGATGGAAAGTATCTGGGCTATTTTTCTGTCCCTTATGTCAGTCATCCCCCCCTTCCCCCCCTCCACTACTGTTCTGGGCATTTTTGCAGGTATTTCAGTTCCTGTGCATGCACATCTTTAAAGAAAAACAAAAACCCAGGAAGTCTGCAGGAGCAAACATTAGCAACCTTAGTTATCATTTTTCACAGTGGGCAAAATGGAGGTGTGCAAAGGCTAGCCAGGATTTCTCTATAAACTGTATTGCCAAATTGTGTGTTGTCTTGAAAACATGGCATCCAACTACCATTGCAAAATGGCAGAAAATATCTGAGCTAACTTCTTTTGAAAGTAGTATTCTAGAGTAAAAGTGAGAGAGGTTGCTGATTTTTTTCTTTCCAAACATGCCCCCTTCCTGGAAAGTTGCTCCGGAATCTCAGGGGACCATCTGAAACAACATGGGAGATGGCATTGGGCACTGAAAGGTGAAGGGGAAATCTGCAAAATATGCCTTCCTCCTAGAGGAGGAATGGAGCCCTTCCATTTTCAGAGGTTGAAATAGAAACTTACTCGTAGAAAAATAAGTTCCACACTACAGCCCAAAGTGGGTAAACAAAACAATTTTGCTTTTAAATCCTTCATTTGAGCTGTATAACACTGAATTATCTGAGTGCAGAATCTGGGTTTCTAGCACAGAATTTTTGACTGCCCATAAGAGTACAGGCAAGTGCAATATTAGACTTAGGGGCTGGTGCAACTGAAAGGAATGAAAGGTTGATGGAGGGATTTTGCATTTGTGCATAAAGTCTAGATGCCAGATTTATGACTAGGATTGGGTGCCTCTGGTAATTTGAGACGGGGATATTCCTTATAACATCACTCGATTTTTGCTTCTGTCCATTCAATACTAAATATACTCCTTTCTTTGAAACACCTCCAGTAAACAACATCTTTGTCCCCTTGGCTCTCTGCTCATTAAAATCTTTGTGATGTGATCTAACCCAGTGCATGGGCACGGGGTGGGGGTGGGATGGCAAGGAATTCAGTTTTATGAAATTGTAAAGATCATGAAGGAAGTGATGATAGTGTTTGGAACCAGTTTCCTTCCTGCACACAAAAGTATTCTGCTTTACATATCAGTTTATGTGTGGTCCATCAAGCCTGCAGTGAACCCTTATTTCTCACTTCCCCATTTTTGCATTTGGAGTCTATAGAATTCTTCTATGGTATACAAGCCTGGAGTGTGTTTTTCATCTCCCATATTAATTGGATGTTTCTATGCATTTACCACCTCCTGCTTGCAACAAACCTAATAAATCACAGACTTGCTAGTTTTTGGCTTGAGTACACTTTTTCTGTTGCTGAGCAGTGCTGGTTCCCAGTCCAGTTTATCTCTGACAGACTGTGTCATGACTCACAATTCTCTTTGCTCCCCCAGCGCACTCTGTCTCTCTATATAGAGAAAGAGATTTATAGATCAAGATATATCGTGACCTCTCTTCATACTTATGAAATTATACAATGTTACCATTGTATTACATACAGTTGAGACAGGGAGATAGCCTGGATCAAACCATAGCTAAAATGAGCCTGGAGGAAAGTGACTGCTGGAAACCTATGCAGCTAAAAGACTGCTTTCTCTCTCCCATGCCATCTTTCCCCTCCCCTAGACTTGCCCAGGCCACATTTTGTTCCTCTGTGCCCTGTGGTGACACATTGCACATCTTTTCTTTTCCTTCAGGGTCCGGGTTTGTCATGTGCAGCGGCAAGGAGAATCCAGACAGTGATGCTGACCTTGATGTGGATGGAGATGACACACTGGAATATGGAAAGCCACAGTATCATTTTCTAGAGGTGCTGAACTCCCACTAAGAGACTGTGGCTCTGCTGTGCCACTAAAACTCTTGCTGCTCTTGCCTAATTCATACATTTTCATTCAGTTAGGAGAGGGTTCCACAAGTTCCCTGTTCACTGAAATTGCTCTGTTAGCAACTTTATTTACTAGTCATGAGCTGGGTAGTAATTTCACCAGTTCCAGCATCTGATTCCTCGCTGAGGAGAGATGATTTCCTCCTCTGCTGTTTTAAGATGGGCATGTTCTTATTATCAAACAGCTGTTATTGTGTTTACACGTTCCTTGTGGTGAAAGGAACCTTGTGGTCTTTGAAATGCATTCTTTAGTTCTTCAGAATTTCTGGTGCCATTCTAATTGGTGCACTATATTGAATTTGTATGGTGGGTGGGTGGGTATGTAGAAACTAGCCTAGTGTGGAAAGGTACATTCACATTCATTGATCTGCCCATTTTGCATCTGCCCCTGCTCACCACTGCTGTGTGGGCCCCAGAAAAAGTTACCCGGAAGGAAATGTGACCCTTGGACTACAAACAGTTCCTACCCATCCCTCAAAGGAATTCTTGGCTGCTCTGCCTTGATGGCTTGGGATAAGCAGTGAAAGCTTCTTATTCATCAGGCTGTGCTCTCCTTAACCCTCCATGCTTAGATACACAGAGGCAGATATCATTCCATGCACTGGGGAAGAACCAGGTGAAGCCAAGGAGAGAGAGGCGCTTCGAGGTGCAGTCTTAAAGTAAGTGTGGACTTTTAAAAGTACTGTCTGGGAGTGGAGCAGGACATGCTTCATGGTGCTGGGTGGCCGGTGAGGACGTTTCTCAAAGCAGATATATCATATCAGTGTGAGATGCAAGGCAGGAAGAACTTTGGAAGCAGCTACTTGCAAAGAAAATGGTTACCCATCTATAACACAGCAGTAAAGTCCCACCCTACTCCTTGGCCACATTTATGCCAAAGGTAGTAGTTCTTGTTCTTTGAGAAATTAAATCCTGACTCTGGACATAGCACCTCGTACGTGGGGCATTGTGCACTGGAAAAAACTCTCAGCTCGCCCATTAGAAATATGAAAATAAGGTAGATTTGTATAATATTGATGAGCTTATTCATTTACAGTTGAGAAATATAGGCTTTGTACAATTTAGAATTTTTGATAAGACCCACATTATGAATTTTTGACAACAGGGCAGGGTGCAAAACTTTTTCATTTTGTGGATAAGGAAAGGAGAAGGGCTGGAAACCCTGTTAAGCATGCTTGTGCCCCATTTGAAATAAGTAAGACAAGTGCATACAGATCATAGAATTGTAGAGTTTGAAGGGACTACAAGGACCATCTAGTCCAAACCCCTGCAATGCAGGAACGTCAAACCCATATACTGAGTCAATCATTGGTCCATCTAGCTCAGTATTATTCACATCAGCCTTTGCAGATGTTTTCTACAACTTCCATCAGGTGCAGTCAACACATCCATGCTGACTGAAGCTGATGGGAGTTGTAGTTCAAAACAAACTGAAGAGTACCAGGTTGGTGAAGGTCAGTCTACATTAAATATTTGAGGCTGTCTGTGGTTTCATATAGGGATCTTACCTGCAAATGTCAGGGACCTTTTACATGTAAATAATGTGTTCTGTCACTGAACTATGACCCTTCCCTTTCAGTGGATTAATTTTGATTTTTTTAAAAACTACTAGCACTCTTTGACCAGATCTTATTAAACGATAGGGAAGCCTTTTTTCCACTGGTTAAGGTGGTACTCAAGAGTACTTTTTTCAAGAGACTCTGGCAATTACAAATTACAGTGACTGAACCACTGGCAAAAGCAGCTAAATCCCCCAGATCATTCTGGATTCTGGTAGGATCCATAAGTGTCTAGGAGTTGACCACCTTAATGGATCTCAAGGTCCTTGCAGTGTTGATTATGTATTCTGGGCTGCTGTCTGCTAGAAATCTCCACAGGCCTTGTGTGGAAGATTCTGGAAAGCATTTCAGGCAAATAACTGAATGGGTGTTAACAGAGAGCTAAGAAATGGATTGGTTTTTCAAGCCCTCTGCCCTGTGTGGAAACAGCACTTACATTGCTCCAGTCTCTTAGGCTGAGTGAGCCTTGGAGGTCAAGGTTGAAGAGATTGATAGAGCAGTGAAATGAAGTTTTCCTACTGCTTAGCTTGTTACAAGCAGTGGCCTGAAATCAGATTTCACTTCATAGAAACACATATCTGCCTCATACTATTTCTGCCTCCAGTAATTTGAATTGACAGTGACTAATATTTGATGTTGAAAGGAAGGCAGAAATGCTAGGGTGTTAGTGGGGAGTTCTGATGGTTAACCTGCCCTATCCCTATAGCCCATAGTAGGTGGTAGCCATAATTTCAGCAATGTAATAATAATTTATTATTTATACCCCACCCATCTGGCTGGGTTTTCCCAGCCACTCTGGATGGCTTCCAACAAAATATTAAAAATACAGTAAAGTAACAGTAATTTAAAATTACGAAAACAGTGAGAGTATCTCTACGTATGCTTAAATTTAGCCATTTAAAGTCTGCTTGAGTGCTTCTGAAAAATTGCTATTTCAAAGTATAAGTGAGTCTCATTGGAATTTCCACAGTTTATAGTGAGTTACGGAAAGCATTTCTGCATGCTATTCAAAGCTTAGCATGTGGGTGACACAAGTAAAGGGAGCTCTTGGTGCACTCTTGGTAAATCTTAAGAAAGTGACAGAACAGAAGATGAAAGGTGGGCTTTAAGTTCTGTAAATGCTTAAATCAATCAAGAACTAGGATCTTGAATTGCATGCAGATGATGACAAGGAGTCAGTAAAGTTGTAGCATTGGTGTAATCCACTCTTAACCCACCATTGCAGTAGCTGCATTTTGCACTGACTAGAACATGTCTTATCTCCCTTCCAGTGGATACATAGTTATGACTGGGCCTGGAAGGCCTCTGTTCAAGTTCATCTTCTGCTAGGGATTCATTGCATGGGCGGACAGATTTTTTCTCTCAAGTTTCCCATATGTAAAATGAAAACAATAGTGTCCTGCTTTAACACAGTTGTGAGAGTAAACACAAATTAATTGTAAGGCAATTGACAAACTTTAAATACTATGTACATAATCATTCCTAATAATGGTGAGAAGAAATGCATGCTGTGGGATTTTTCCTGGGACAAATTTTCACTGCTGTCTCTTTTTCCAGTGGTGGCACGCCTAGTACCCGAATAACACCAGAATTTTCTAAGTGGGCAAGTGACGGTGAGTGTAAGAGATATATGTGGCAATCTGTTGGGTTGGCTTGCATAGTGACAATCGGTATTTTATGGTGCAGTTTTAGCATTCAGCATATTGGGAGTATTATTATTCCTGTGTGCCCAACACCAGAGATCTGAAGTAGAGTGGTTAACAGCTTTTGAGTTTTGATAGGAGAATCCATGCAGCAGTTTAATTTGTGCTCCTGGAGATGGAGACAGGTTATTGCCTCCATTTTCCAATAGAAAAAAGCCTGAAACTATGGAGTCACCCAGAGAAGATTATGGTGCATCATTTCTATCCCAAACTTCTGCTAAATGCCCCCAGAGTGTTCTGGAATATAACCCAAGTTACACGAAGTTTGAATATGATTTTCTGGCTTTGAATCCTGTGACTAGCCTGCAATGCATTCTTATTCCTCTTGGTTTGGAGGATGATTTGAGAGACATGAAAGTTCTTCCACTTATTACCATAATTGTGTTTGAGGTTATTATGCATTCTGAGATAGCAAATCCCGCCCCCTGCTTTTTTGCCTTCTATAGATATGCATGCCAGTGTCACAGTATTTGTTTCTTTGTATATGATCAGCCATTAATATATTTCTCAGAAGCCTTCAGAGGTAAGGTGGATAAGACCTTTTCAGTTCTGGGATTTTAACTTTGAAATGCCTGCCCAAGAAGGTTCATCTGGCTCTGGGTCTGATGCAGTTTCAGTGCCTTTTGAGATATCCTTTTAATTTTCCATGTCTTTTGGTTGTTCACCCTTTTAATGCAATACTTTTATCTGGCTTCTGTTCATATTCTGCATTTTAGATACATGATCTTTATATGAATTGTTTTCTTTTCTTTCTGGTAACTGCTTAGAAGCACTGGACTGAAGAACAGGATAAAACTTTTCATAAGAAATGTAAAATATTTATTTTAAGGCATAAACAGGGCAGCGTTCACGAAGTCCCACCATTTTTATTCTCTCAACCCAGTGAGATATTTCAGTTTTTGAGAGAAATTGCACTTCTAGGAGCTTGATGACTAGGGTGTCCATAGTCCAAATCCCACTCTCTCTCTCTCTCTCTCTCTCTCTCTCTCTCTCTCTCTCTCTCTTTCTCTCTGTCTCTCTCTGATATTGCATCTTGGTTGCTAGAACTATTGACAAGTGACATTTACATACAGGTTAAAAAAAGATGGGGTGCTAATAGAAAGTATGGCTGGAAGTTCCCAGGCAGTATGTATTGATGGGGAGGAAGTATTCTGCATTTGGAGTAGAGGGATATTTTAAATAATTTTGGTGATCATTATCTTCTGGGGATTTTTTCTGTGTGATTCCACATTCTTGTTTGTGATTTCACACCATTTTCTTTATCCATGGTAGTAAAGAATAAAATATTATCACTATGGAAATTAGCTCAGGAATTGGGACAATACTGTGCAAGTAGAGTTCAATTCCAGTTAAACTCCTGAGAAGATCCGATGCTAGCTGTCCTGCAATGATTTTGATTTATTATATTTCTGTGCTGCTTTTCATTCAAATGAATCCCAAAGCAGCTTACAAACAATAAATAACAGCAACATAGTAGAACATAATGGAACATCACAAATACAGCATAAATCATATAGAATAATTAACAAATAATCAATGAAACAATTATAATCTATAAAACACTCTTAACACAGCAACAACTAAAAAATAAGCTAAACATCACAGGTAAAGCAAAAGTCATAGTATATGATTAAAAATTAATACAGAATTTATAATCTGTAAAACAATAACATTAACAAAATAGCAACCCCAAAAAATAAACTAGGCACACTTAAGTTTATACACACACTCTCCACAACCCCACGACTTTCACGCTATTCAGCACATTAAAATACACCTACACATAATGCCCCTGGCAGCAACTCCTTTCTGAAGGTTCCTGGGGATGGAAGTGAGGCAGCAACTGCACCTGTAGATCAAAACCAGCTGCCCCCTGATGGCAAACAGTCTCTCTCTTCTCACAATTCTTCCTCTGGAAACAGTGCTCCTCCCCTCATGATTTCAAAAAGCTTGTGAGAAAATTCTCTGCCTCTTCTGACTGCAGAAATGGCGTTACTTTGATTCCTATCTGTGGGTAAACCTGTCTGGCCTGTAAACACATGTTTCTTCCAGAAAACCCCTTGAATAGAAAACCTCCAGAATCCTAACTGCAATTCACAGCATTGACAAAGAACAAATTGCACATACAAGCCATTTACCGAATCGATTTCACGAGAATTGCTCAAGGAAGTTGAAGTGGATCCTTTGTGTCTAACTGGTTTGAAAACTGTTCGCAATTCCGAGTGCTTCGGTTTTGGGTGAACAGTTGCCAATGTAAAGCAGGAAATTGATGGATTGCTGCAATTTGTCATAATTTGGCATCCCAGCCTCATTATTTGCTTTGAGTAATCCATGGCCCTATCAATTCCAGAACTACTTTGTGGGCTATGAGTTCTGCAGGTCTGCCATACTTGGCAAGTCATGAATGCATCTTGAGTGATACAACAGTACTTGTCACTTGGACACTCCAGCATGTTATTGGTAGTTTCTTCTTGGGAACCAGCACTAGAACAATTCACTAACTATTTGGTTTCTCTGACTTTTTGTGAATAAACATTTCCCTTCACTGATCTGGGCTCTTCCTTACTTTTGCAGAAATGCCATCAACGAGTAACGGAGAGAGCAGTAAACAGGAGCCTATGCAAAAGACCTGCAAGAATAGTGACATAGAAAAGTGAGTATGGCTCAGGAATGTCTGTCTTTGTTAGGGAGGCAAAAGAGACTGCCAGGAGCTTTCTATCAAAGGGGCATCACTATAGCACTGACATGCTGCTTATGGCTTTCCTTGTGTAGTTCCACATGTTTCTCATGCGAAACATATCCAGCTTTTAAACTCACACACAGTATTATCTCTCCCCTAGCTGAAAGTCAGATAGGTCCCGTCCCCCCATTTTTGCTTGTTTTTCATTCTTCATAGGAATTCCCCATCTGTAGGATGGAGGAATTTTGTTTGTTGGCTCTAAAAGTGGAAGGATGATTTTATATTTCGTTTCTAAGTCCCTATTGTAGTTTCTACAGCTTTAGAGGGATGATGGCAAATCTTCCCCTTGTGTTAAATTCTCAACAGTATCAAAGTGCTGCCCTTTTCCTTCCCTTGGGATGTGTTATTTTTCAGAAGCTTTACTTGATATGGCCTTCCTCTGGAAAAGAATAAGATTATCTTAACCTTCATTTCCATTGGGGATGAGTCACATGGGACTGGATCTTTTGCTTCACCAAAGTGCAGGGGCAAGCCTAAGGATGATACATGATGCTGCACTGTCTCCTTGCAGCAAGGCAATGCTATGTGCAGTAATATCCTATGTCATTTTTGTATGCTCCTAATTAGCAGAGACAAAATTGAAGTCTTAAGCATAGAAATAGGCTAAGGTTATGAGAACAAAAATATGAGACTATAGATGCAAGTTCCTTAGACGACTGCACCATGTTTCCGATGTCCCACAGTGCATACAGGATTATTAGCCAGTGATTTGTGTGAACAAGCCCAAAGTCTCAGGGCAATTACCTACCAGAACAAGGTGATGGGGGGGTCGAGTTGAATTCTCTGTTATTGTAGTCCAAAGCAGAGATGGGTATCCTGAGACCCTCCAAATGTTATTTTACGCCTAACTCCCATCACTTCCACCTGGGGTGGCAAATGGTCAGGGATGGTGGAAGTTGTAGTCCCAGAGCATCTGGTGAGACATTGGTTCCCTATGTCTGCTCTTCTAGATTAACACTCTAGATTGGGCTACAATTTTAAATGAAATGCAGAAGGAAATATATTGCCTGCCTCAGCCTCCTGCATTTGTGTGCCTAGGAATTAAAAGCTAGGATTATAGGCTGTTCAGGACGTTGGAGGCAGAAATCAAGAAAGGGGTGAAAGGAGAATTTCATGATTTGATTAGGCATGAATGTTGGTTGCCAATGCATGCCAGCTTCCTTTGCAGGGATTTAGCTACTTGTTGCCATTTTTTCACCTATTGCTTAGCAATCTTTTGATACTGCCTTCTATTTAGGAGACAGGAGAATTCAGTCTTCTTCAGCAGTCCGTGTCAATAGCATTAGTTACCAACACTTATTCCCCTCGGATCCTGGCCTCCCAAGCAGAGGTTTGACATTTTCCAGAACGATCAGTTGATGTCATCTTGATCAGATAATTTTAAAAGCTTTATTCAGTGTCTCTTGGCAGACCCCACATTCTTTCCAAGGTGGTGCATGCTATAATTCAGAGTTGTAAAGTATGGCACCCTCCTCTTTGTGACAAGTTAGGACCCCTTGTAGAGAGCACTGAAAACTTCTTGACTTCAGAAGTCAAAAATTACACTTGGATACTCAACCTGCTACTTTTCTTAAGAAGGTAAAAACCAAATGCCATTTATTGCACTTTACAGCAATTTCTTGGTTCATGAGAAATCCCTTGTGGTAAAGGGTTACTGCTTTTTAGTTAGAGACTTAAATTCCAAAGGGAACAGAAAACAAAATGTTTAGAAGCAAAGGTTCCAGCTGTGCTGTCCCTGCTCCTCCGGGAGTTGTGTGTGATAAATAGTTTGTGTTGTGATGGTTAAGGAGCTAGAATGTTGTGTGCGAAGGGGTGGGCTCTGTTAAATTAATTGATAAGTGGGATCAGACCTTGGGGCTTGCAGAAAGGAAGGTGTTCTTTTATTCTTACTGTCTGGCTGCTTTCACCTGCACTGCCAAGCCATGATGTATGGTGACCCAGTCCAGCTAGCTAAATTGATTCATCTCCAGTTCCTGGTTCTTAATCTAGAGCTAAATTGGTTTCATTTTTCTTGTTTTGGGTGGTGATTGTGGTGAGCTCTCCATGGGATCACTTCCTTCTGTTCATAACTTTAATTTTTGCTTTTAAATCTGGGCATTATTGATTAGTGTGTTAAGCTCCATGTAATGTCTGATTAGCATTTTAAAAAGTGTTTAGAAGCACATGGTTTATCACCTGTGTCAGCTGGGCTGTCCATTTAGAACAATGGTTAATGGAGTTAGCAGTGATTCTCTTTATTGATCCTACTTTTATAAGAATGACATTCATTTTCTCTTCCCTTTCCAAAACAAAGTCTAGGCATGGAGCGTATATTTTTAATTAGCTAATACAATACAGTAAACTGTCCTTGTTTGGGCGCAGAGCTAATGTACTTGGGTTGAAAGTTAATGGAATGTGTGCTTCAGGCTGCTTGTAGCTGAATCACTTGCATGCCAAGCAACTTACCTCCCTGCAAGAGAAATGTATTTGCTGATGGATTCTTCTTTGTATCTCATTCATCTCATTTTTTGTGTGAATTTGATATGAAAGCTGCTATTGGCCCAGATCAGTCAAAATGGAAAATTGTGATTTGTTGTTGCATCTGAACTGGATCGCTATGACCAGAAAAAAACCAAGGATTTCTCTCTCCCCCCTCCCCTTTAACTGCATGTGATGATTTCTATATGTAATATAATTAATATATTTTTAGATTATTTTTTAATGAGGATATTGCTTATATCTAATGGTTGTAGTCTAGAAGATACTAAATAGAGCAGCGTGGGATGAAATATTCAGCTGTAGAGAAACATGTGGGATTCAGCTTTGGTTGTGACTGTTGGTTGATGTTCGAACAGGTTTTTCTAGTCTTTGAGCATGTATTCAGAAGTGATAGAATAACAGGGCTAGGAAGGGTTTACTGAGCTGTACAGCCAGCGCAGGCATGCAACAAGAGCATCTGGTTCAGGTTTTGCTAAGCTTAAAACAAGAACCTTTCAGTGCCTGGGATCCACCTTGGCTCCTGAACAACATGCAACCTGGGACTCAATAGTCTGTCTTGTGTGCTTTTTAAACTGTATTTATTTTATTATTTAATATGTTTCATAGATCTTTAATTCCCCTTTTAAGAATAATCTCTTCACAAAGCACCAAACATTTTATACGTAAGCCACCTATATCCACCTCTCAGTCACCTTATTTTTCTCCATCTCTTCTTTACGTCAGTCTTTCTTCTGTAGTCACAGAGAATATATTACATGCTGCTAGACCTTGCTGTACAGGTGCAAGTGTGGCTCAGCCATCTGGATGGGCAACCAAGCCTCAGCTAGGGAATTCAAGAGTTTAAGGAGAGTCTAGTCATCCTGACAATAGTTATTCTGTACTCAGGAAATCCAGCATGCAGCAGGTTAAGCAAGTCTAGTCAGTCAGTAATGACTGCAAGCTAGTCCAGCAAGTCAGAAACAGAATGCTGTAGCAGCAACTACTATCTTGATGGGCAGATGCTCAAGTTGTTGTGAATAGCTGAACCTTGTAGTAAGGCAAGTGTTTTGCTCCTTCGTTAATTCTTGTGGGACTGCTTTGTAAGGGTATTGGTGGACTGAAAGGGCTGTCACATGGAAGATGGGTCAAGTTTGTTTTCTCCTGCTCCAGATGATAGGACCGAAACCAATAGATTCAAGTTATAGGAAAGGAGAGTCCACCTAAACATCAGTAAGTACTTTGTGATGGTAAGAGCTGTTTGACAGTGGAACAGACTCCCTCAGAAGGTGGTGGACTCTTCTTCCTTGGAGGTTTTTAAGAAGAGGTTGGATGGCCACCTGTCATTGGTGCTTTAATTGAGATTCTTGCATTGTAGGGGGTTGAACTAGATGACCCTCAGATTCCCTTCCAACTCTACAATTATATGATTCTATGATTTAAGTTAAGAGGCTAGTGGGGAACATTTCTTGGGGGCCTTGTGAATGCACATAGAGGTTGTGTGGAAGAACTCCACAGGGAGTCTGTGTCTGCAAAGGAGCTAATTCCTCTGAGCATTCATCCTGAACTAATCTGGCAAAGTTGATAATAATGGATGAAAGCTTTTTGACCCATAATCCTGCCATATACTTTGTACACAGGGTCTCATCCTTCCTCAAACAGTTTCCTTCCATCTATTCTTGCCACTGGAAAAATTGTCCCAATTCATTGGTATATGAAACTTTGAGACCATAAAGTAGCACAGAGGTAAAATGAAGCAGCTGCAAGCCACCAGCTTTCCTTCTGTTTTTTCTTCCAAACAGCTTTCCCAGTCTTTTTTGGTGTTTCTCTGTCATTCCACAACAGCATCCACCATCACCTTTCCACCCAAGCTTTCTCTATAGCCTCTCCATTCATTCATTCCTAGGCCAACATGCTTCTCCTTCCTCCCACTATTCCAACTCCCATCCATCTCATTTTTAATATGGGATGCTTCCTTCTACTGAGTCAGGCGTCCATCTAGCTCAGCCAGCAACCCTAGGGCTTTGGACTGAATGCCAGGGATTGAACCTGGGATATTTTGCATGCAAAACATATGCTTCACCAATATATGATTGGAGGGGGATGGAGCAGGAGCAAGCCTTTTGGGATTATTTGGGCCTGTAGTTTCTGAAAAATAAACTACTCAAGAGCTATTAGTGGCTCTTGAACTTCAGCTTGGAATCCCTGCCCCAAGCCTTTCCTCTTGGAATCTAACGCCACTGCATCTTATTCTGCCATCAGAAACAATTCCTGCCTAGGAACAATTCTGCTCCTCCTCCTCTACAACAGCTTTTAAATTAGTTTAAGACTTGATGTTATGTTTTCCTTCTTTCAGTAGTATCTGCTTAGATCAGCCAACCTTTTCTGTCATTTCGGCCCTCCCTCCTGCATTACTGCTCCCTGAATCTTAGCAGTGGTGCTAAAACTAGCCCACCTGTGTGTAGGCTGCAAACTCGGCAACGGCTCATTTTCTCCTCCCTGAAGATGCGAGCCACGTTGCCTGGTGCCATCTTGAAATCAAGGCTTCCTGGGGTTAAGAAGCCAGCCTCTTAATTCAGAGTGCCAATGTTCAATTTTGCTTTCTGCCACCAAACTAGATTGCAGGCCAAGGAAAGAGTCTGGGTTAGTGCCCCACTGGGTCACCTCCCATTTGTTTTCCTCAATTTTGTGTTGTCATAAATTCATTCCAGCCCGTTGTGCTTGATCAGTTTATCTCTGTTGGGGCAGGGAGCCCTGCTAGCATGATATATGACATGAAACATTGTAGCCAGCCTCTCCATGAATCACTCCAGCTGTTTGTTGTCAGCATGAAAAGCAAACAGGCCAGGGCTGCCGAGTGTTGACTAGGATGAGCTCAGGTTGGGAAGAGACATGACGTATGAATGTTTATTTAATAATTCTCTAATATTTCCAGCGGAGTGTGGCTGTGCCTTCTGAGGTTGGGGGGGGGAGGGGGGCGGTTGAAGAGGAAACTCTAATCTGTCAGGGTGGGTCATAAATCAGGCAGACAAGATCATTAATCAGGAATGGAGCAAAACTAGAGGGAGGTGGGACTCGGCTGCCGTTCCCAAGAGCAAAGGGGCACGCTCTTCTTTTCCATAAAACAAATCTCATTTTGGATGCGGCTCCGGCTGTGTCGCTTACATAAGAGCAAAGCCAGGGCACTGGGCCAGTTAAGCAAGCGTGTGTGCTACCTTTGTCATAAGCCTTGGCAATTTGAGCTCGCCAAGCATTAAATCCCTTTATAATTATCTTCTTTATATAACTCTTCATGCTCCTCATGGTTGATTGGGTAAGGTGCTTGTTTGGTTTAGAAGAGGGTTTTAGAAAAGGGAGGTCAGTGTGTGTGTGTACACTCATGTGACAATCTTCTTCTTTCTTTCTTTTTTACTCAAATCCATTTTCTCGAATCCACTCCAAAAGTTAAGCTTTGGCATATTATCCTACAAGAATAGAAATGGTGTTCCAGAATTTGGCTCCTGAGATAAAACCAACTTTCTGGCTTTCATAGTCTGACAATTGCAGAAGCTAACTTCCTATGACATTGTTTAAAAACAAAACCCCATTTCTAGCTTTTAAGGATATGAAAAATGTTGCAGGTGATATCTGTCTACTCAGGTGCTGATGGGAGTCTCATGAGGACCTAGGGCTCCCATTCTGTCAGTAGAGGGAACTGAGCCATTTATAGAATCGTAGAATTCAGTGGAAAAATTGGGCTTTCTCCACTGAAATGATGGGGAAATTGTTCCAGGCAGGGGTGCAGCTATAGAGGACCGTTAGCTTGAAGAACAGATGATTGATTTAAAGTACGTGGCAGAAACGAGAGAAGTTCCTGCTGTGGAAGAATAAGAGTGGGGAAAGTCCCTGCCCTCTTTTCAAACTGTTCTGTAGCTTAAAGACCACCTCATTCCTTCTGTTGCACACTTTATACCATATTTCCAGACATTGCCTTCTCTGTTTGCTAATATTATAGTCCCTTGCAAGATTTCAGCAAAATTCTGTTCTCAGGAAATATCCAAATAGGACAAATGGAATAAATTGTATACAGCTAAACAGATGTATACAACTGTAATTATTTTGTCTCAATATAAAACTTTGGCTATTTTGACCAAACTGCGAGAGGCAGTGGAAGACAGGAGTGCCTGGTGTGCTCTGGTCCATGGGGTCACGAAAAGTCGGACACAACTAAACAACAACAACAATGTGTTCATTTAAATTATGGATGTGGGGGATGAGATGAGGCAAACTATTTAAAGGGACTGTTACTGTTTAAAAGGACACAGCCACTGGAGCATGGCAGATGCTGCCAAGTGTGCCTTAGAAAGCCACAGAGTTAATGCAGATTTTTAAGAGAACTCTGGGGATGGGGCCATGCCTCAGGGGAAGAGCATCTGCTTTGCATGTAGAAGGTCCTTGGTTCAGTCCCCGGCATCTCGCAGATAGGTCTGGGAGTAGCCCGTTTGAAACCCTGCAGAACCACTGCCAATCAATGTAGGCAGTCCTGAGCTAGCGGGCCAATGGCCTGACTCTTTATAAGGCAGCTTCCTACATGAGATATATTTGTGCTTAATTCAGCAAGTTGTTTCAGAGCAGAAAACTGGCTAATATAAAATTACCCAAGATGTTATCTGCAAGCAGTTCCCCATAAATGTTTTGGGATTAATAGGCTAAAATACAGAAAAAGCAGACACATGCCAAAAATAAATATTCACTAACACCACAAGCATAGCTGTTTACATCTGGAAATCCCAGTTGCCTGTTGAGTTTGTGACTCTGTTTGCAAAATGTAAGCCTCAGTTAGCCAAGGTCATTAACTGTTCAGTACTACTTCCTGCATTAATCATCTTCAGGGCATATGTAAAAGAATCTGTGGGTTTGGAGGAGAATTTAAGGCAACAGTAAGCCATTCACACTTGTGAGGGTTTGATTAGCTGCTTGTGCGTGAAAACGTGCTCCCTCAGAGTTTGTGCGACCCCACAAACCTCCGTGTGTGACGGAGCTCCTCAGACATGTCTGCTCTAGTCACTAGTAGAGTCCGACAGTGGCTGTCTGCGGAAGCGCTTCCAGCAAAGAAGTTCCTTAACGGAAACGCGTCTCCTGGACTCACGGCGTGACAGTTTCCTGCGAGGTGTGGGTCTCCCTATGGGAGACTCCGATACCTCCCCACTGTTCTCGCTGGAAGCCTCCCTGAGCCCTCCCTCCTGCTCGCATTCCCTCAGAGACCCACTCCTCCCCCTGCTGGTCCCTGCTTCAGCAGTTGAGTCTCTTTCATCCTGCCTGAGTCCCTCCACCACCTGATGCTCTGATGGCAGTTCCCTGACATCCACCTCCCCTCCAGGGCCCCCCTCACCCCCTCCCAATTCCTCCCCCCTGGGAGGTGAAGGGCTAAAACCCCGAAACGAATCTTCCTCATCTTCTGACGTCTCGAACAATTCTCTCCATCGATCGTCGTCCTGGCCAGCTGAATCCTCCTCCTCTTCAGAATCTGGGAACCCCTCCAACTCCTCTTCCTCGTCGGTGGTGGCAAAGTATTCCCTTCGGAACCTCGCTACAGGCTGAGGTTTACGTGGGAACCTCTGATGAAAAGTCTCTATTAAAACCTCGTCATTGACATCCTCTGCCCTAACCCAGGTGTTTTCCGACTCCGGTTCCCCTTCCCACATTACCAAATACTCTACTTGATCTCCCTTCCACCTGGAATCGAGGATCTCCGCTACATGGTAGCTGTGTTCCTTCTCCTCCATTGCTGGTCCCCTAGTGACCCTCCCCTCACTGTCTCCTCTATACGGTGACAGCAACGACCTGTGAAAAACTGGGTGCAGCTTCATGTGGTTCGGTAACCGGAGCCTGAAAGCCACTGGATTGACCTGCTGTATGACTTCAAACGGACCCAGCCTTTTGGGTCTTAATTTCTTACAACCTCCTTTGAATGGCAACCCTTGGGTTGACAGCCACACCTGGTCCCCCACCCTGATGCTTTCACCTTCCCTTCTGTTTTTGTCTGCCTGCCTCTTATATTCCTCCTTAGCCCTGTTTAAATTGAGTTGGAGCTGGCGATGGATCGCTTCCATTTCTTCCACGAACTGTTCTGCAGCTGGGACGCTCCAGTTCTCCCCCTCCCCCCCTGGGAAGGCTCTGGGATGGCACCCGTGATTAGCCAAAAAGGGGCTCATCCCCGTGGACACGTTCTCTGCATTGTTGTAGGCAAATTCTGCCAACGCCAACTTCTCCACCCAATCATTCTCTCTGTCATTAACATAACACCTCAAATATTGTTGGAGAACCCCATTTGCTCTTTCCGCCTGCCCGTTGGTTTCAGGATGACGGGCCGTCGAGAAATTAACCTCTACATGCAGTAAGCTCATGAGCTTCCTCCAGAACCTGGAAGTAAATTGTTTCCCTCGGTCTGAAACCACCCTCAAGGGGGCGCCATGCAACCTAAACACATTCTCTACAAACAATTTGGCGGTTTCTTCTGCTGTAACCGCATGTGAGCAGGCTATGAAGTGGGCCATTTTAGTTAACAGGTCTACTACAACCATGATGGCTGTTTTCCCTCTAGACCTTGGCAGATCAGTCATGAAATCTATTGCCACTGCTTCCCACGGTCTCTCAGGTGTGGGCAGTGGTTCTAATAAACCAGCCGGCGCCTGCCTCTCCCCCTTGGCTCTTTGGCATTGTTCACACCCTCTCACATACTCCCGCACATCTTCCCTGACCTTGGGCCACCAAAATTCCCTGGTAACCAGCCACATGGTTTTGTGTTGCCCAAAGTGCCCTGCTGTGGGGCTATCGTGCAGCTGCTTGAGTACCTTCTCCCTCAATTCCCCTTCAGGTATGTATAACGCTCCCTTATAATACAATGCCCCATTTCTCTCCTCAAAACCACCGGATTTGTCTTCCTCCCCTCTGAGATCCCTGAGTTTCCCCTGGGCGTATGCATCCTGCACCGTACCCTCTACCAATTCCCTTTGCCCCACCAAAGTCGCCCCACACACCCAGCGGTCCTCTGGAATGATATGGGTTTCTTCGGGTGCTCCCTCCCCCTCCAAATATTCAGGTTTGCGTGAGAGAGCGTCCGCCCTAACATTCTCTGGGCCTGGCACATAACAAATCTCAAAGTTAAATTTGGAGAACTCTTGGGCCCATCTCAACTGCCTTTGGTTGAGCACTCGCGCCGTTCTCCAGTACTCTAGATTTTTATGGTCCGTGCACACTTGCACTTTATGTTGTGCACCAACTAGCAGATGCCTCCATCTCCGGAACGCCTCATGAATAGCAAGCAGTTCTCGGTCGTACACCGTGTAGTTCCTCTCGGATTTGTTCAGCTTCCGCGAGAAGAAGGCACACGGACGCCACTCTGACTCCTCCTTCCCCGGCTGCAGAAGAAGCACCGCCCCTATGGCTCTGTCAGATGCGTCTGTTTCAACCCTTAGCTTCTTTCGTAAATCCACATGCAGAAGTTGTTCTTCAGAGGCGAAGGCCCTTTTCAGTTCCTCAAACGCTCGCTCCGCCTCCGCCGTCCATACAAACTTCTTTTTACTGCTGAGACAGTCAGTGATGGGCGCCGTCAGATGGGCGAAGTTGCGGATGAACTTACGATAAAAGTTTCCAAACCCTAGGAACCTCTGCACATCCTTCTTGGTTTTGGGTGTTTTCCATTCCAGCACTGCCTGTACCTTGCCGGGATCCATGGCCAATCCCTTGTCTGACAGGCGGTACCCCAGGAATTCCACCTCCTTGGTATGGAACCGACACTTCTCCAGTTTGACCCACAGCCTGTTGGCTTGCAGTCTGCTCAACACTTCTCTGACGTCTCTCACATGTTGCTCCTCATTCTCAGAATACACCAACACATCATCTAGAAAGGCAACGCAGTTCTTGTAGAGCAAAGGGCCCAGCACGTGGTTCATAAAAGATTGAAAACACGCGGAGCCTGCTTGTAATCCAAATGGCATAACGAGGTATTCAAACGCCCCCAAAGGGGTAAACATGGTGGTTTTCCATTCATCCCCTTTCCTTATGCGTATCAGGTTGTACGCCCCCCTTAGATCCAGCTTTGTGAAAATCTTTCCCTTCCTCACCCTGGTCAAAATATCATCAATTCTGGGCATAGGGAACGCCACCGGTTCAGTCACTGCATTCAGCCGCCTAAAATCACATACAAGTCTCGGCTTGTCCGCATTTTTTTTGTCCACAAAGAACACTGGGCTCCCCCCTGCTGCTTTGGACTCTCTGATGAAGCCTCTCTTCAGGTTCTTGTCAATGAACCCTCGCAACTCCTGCATTTCCCTGTCTGACATGGCATACAACTTGCCCACGGGAAGCTGTGCTCCTGGGAGTAAATTGATCTGACAATCAAAGGGTCTATGAGGTGGTAGTTGGTCAGCTTCCTTCTCGCTGAACACGTCGCTGAGATCCGCATACTGTGGTGGTACCTTCACCTTCCCCATTACTTCAGTCCCTGCTAGGGTGGCTTGGGCCCCTGCTGAACCCTTCTCCCCTTTGCAGTGTTCTAGGCAATGTGCTGAACCAAAGGACACCACTCTTTGATGCCAGCCAACCAGCGGATCATGTAGAGCTAGCCAGCTCATTCCCAAAATAATGGGAGCGCCTCCCAGGGTGGCCACATTAAACGCTATCAGTTCTGTGTGCCTTGCCACCCTCATTATCATTGGGACAGTCTGCAAGCGGACTCCTCCTCCCAACAACTCCCTGCCATCAATCGTGGTCACCTGCAGGGGGTTGCTTAAAGGGATGGTCTGTATCTGGTGTTCAGCAGCAAACTCCTTGCTCATAAAATTGCAGGAGCTGCCTGAGTCCAATAGCGCCTTTATTTTTAGGGGGTGCCCATTCTGCAGCTCTAGCGACACTTCAATCACTAGAGCAGGTCGAGGAGCTTCTGGCACGGGCACTTTCACTGCTCTTTGGCCTGGCTGCAGTGCCCCAATTGTGGCAACCAGGCGTTGGCTTTTACCTGCTCCGCTCCCCCTTCTTCTCCCCCCTCAACAGCTCCCACCATCCCTTGCCATTCCTTCCTCTGGGGGCAGACTCTGGCAAAGTGGCCTGGCTGTTGGCAGAGATAGCATTTCCGGGGGCCCTTTCCCTCCTTCTTAGCTCCCTCGCTGGTTTTTGAAAATGCGCGCGCGCGCGCTGTTCCGATTTCCATCGGCTCTGCCGGCGGGAAAGCTGGCTCAGGAATGTCTGGAATGCGGAACTCCTTCCAACGTTCCCCTCTCCCTTCCCGCCTCTCCAAGGCTCTTGCCTCCTGCCGCGCTCCTATGGTCAGCGCAGATTTGGTCAGCTGATCCATAGACTCCGCCCTGGGGCTCCGTGCCAGCTCGTCTTTCACCCCCGAAGAAAGACCTTCTTCAAATAGCATTTGAACGGGTGCCGCCGATAAATCCCAACTCAGTCTGTGAATCAGCATGGTAAACTCAGTCCAATATTCACGGACAGATCGACTTCCCTGCTTACAAGCCATTAGCTGTCTGCGCACCACCCCTTCCTCAATATCGCTGGAAAACATGATATCCATTGCACGAAAGAACTTCATTGTGTCCTTTAGTATGTCATTGTGCGTTGCCATTAGGGGTCGAACCCAGTCTCTAGCCCCTTTCTCAAGATGCCCAATTACAAAAGCAACTCGCGATTCCTCATCAGGGAACTCATCGAACTGCACATTAAGGGCATATTGCATCTCTGTCCTAAAAGCATGGTAGTCCTTGGGGTCCCCCCCAAATTTCTGCACCAATCCTGGTACCTTTCTGGGGAATTGCGTGGCTCTCCCCTTCTTGTCTGCATCCTGAGCCCTTCTCTCCTCCAACCTCGCCGTCTGCAGGGCCAGTTGAACCTCCAACGCTCGGTATCTATCTTCCAAGCTTGGACCAGCTCCAGCACCTGCTCCTCCGGTTCCGGTTGGTTCGCTCATGATGCCTTCTCTTGCACAGGCAGCGTACAAAGACTGTCGGACTGCTGTGAGGGTTTGATTAGCTGCTTGTGCGTGAAAACGTGCTCCCTCAGAGTTTGTGCGACCCCACAAACCTCCGTGTGTGACGGAGCTCCTCAGACATGTCTGCTCTAGTCACTAGTAGAGTCCGACAGTGGCTGTCTGCGGAAGCGCTTCCAGCAAAGAAGTTCCTTAACGGAAACGCGTCTCCTGGACTCACGGCGTGACAGTTTCCTGCGAGGTGTGGGTCTCCCTATGGGAGACTCCGATACCTCCCCACTGTTCTCGCTGGAAGCCTCCCTGAGCCCTCCCTCCTGCTCGCATTCCCTCAGAGACCCACTCCTCCCCCTGCTGGTCCCTGCTTCAGCAGTTGAGTCTCTTTCATCCTGCCTGAGTCCCTCCACCACCTGATGCTCTGATGGCAGTTCCCTGACAACACTATTTTACTGTTAAAAAAAAAGGTGGATGCTACTAGTGTGTCTGGTACAGGATTTGGCATCCTATAAACTTGGGCAATTATTCATGATTTGGGGGGGGGGGAGTTTCATGGTAGCCCAGAGTAGGTTTACACTAATGGTGTAATACACCATCTGCTGTAATTTCTCTTCAAGCAGAGTTCTAGCCTAGCATACGGAAGAGATCAACCCCATTTACCTTTCTCAAAAGCATTTTGAGTTCTTAGTTGCAGTTTTCCTTGGGATCCACTTGAGAGAAAAAACTCCAGCACTTCTGAAGAGTAGGGCACCTAGTGTGGGAGGCCAAATCAATTCTCCAAGGTAGCACAAGCAGTAGGACTTTCACTGCAGACTTTCAGGGGCAATAGAGAAACAAGTGAATCACACCCACCCACACCCCTTGCTAGGGCTCTTTAGCACATAGTTATTAGACATTAAAATGAAGAAGTTGGATCACCCTCATGGTATGAACTAAGCTGAAAGTTGTAACCCTTTGATAATAGATATATTGCTTTTATATCCTCCCCTTTTGAATTAGATGCTTTGTATTTGCTATTGGTTTTATTTAAACAAATTAAGTTTAAAAAATTGCTAAAATGTGTCCTTGAACTCATGCTTGTCTGGATGGGGGATAGAGAGGAGAAAGTGAGGGAGTTTAGAAACTAAACTGCTGCACATTGGTAAAATGTACATTTGTTCCTTCACTCACTTTTGTCTCTGCTGCTGCCTACCACTGGCATGTGACCCCCGGAAGGTTTCCCAGAAGGGATGCGGCCCTCAGGCTGAAAAAGGTTCTCACCCTTGCACCAGGGTCTTTTGCAGCACCTGGTGTGCTGTTACATGGAGCATGAAGCACTGGAGAGCGCCACCCTTCCCTCACCCTACATCTGGAATACTTCCTGCTGGCCCAAGCAATAAGTAGATTTAAAGGGGAAGTGGGTGACTGGATTGTACAGAGGAATGGGTTGGAAGGAATAAACTGAGAATTCTTTAGCTTGGATTCTAGTCTGAGTTTGAGAATAATTCAAGTCTCCTAAGGCTCACTTCTTCTTTGGTCAGATTCAAACCCTCCAAAACTTCTATCCATACGAGTTCCAGAACTATGGATTTCCCTGGCATCTCTATTCCTGGAGACCACTACTGTAATCATAATTTCTGTGGGAATCTAATGTCGCTCCATGCATGTTCCACAGTACTTACTGAAGTTGATTGTATTGGGAGTATTTAGGGTTTAGATGGACTATGGCCAGAGTAGAGGTTCAAGCAGTCGGTTGAGAATGCAAACAGGTGCACAGGATTTAAAAATAAAGTAGACTGTATGACACTGCTAGTGGCAAGTGGCATTCCACTCCCAACCCATGTTTTGTGGACTTGACGTGTATTTTACTCTTATTCTATTGTTATTTTCAGGCATTGTACATTTCGGAATTGTATTTCTCAAAGTACAAGAGTCTTCATGTATTTTTGCAAAGCTGCCTATCAGTCCACCTCCCCTACAGCAATACCTTTACATTTTGTGGATCTTTTGATATGATTTCATTTATTCAAAGGAATTCCCTTTCAAAAGGTTTTAATTGTCTGGAAATGCCCTTCACTTTTGGATTTTCCTCCCTCTCCCCCAAACACATTGAACCCCTGGCGTTCAGGTATCTTTTCGATCCTATTTTCCCCCCTCCGTTATTTCAAAGTTTCAACAATGCTGTTAACTTTAATTTGTAGAGTTGCTCCCTGCAAGTGAAAAATCGATGGGGGGCTATCACAGTGTGAAATTCGACTGTCAGTCTTGAGCTTATGGAGTGAGTAAGACATCTTAGAAGGGGGAAAAATCACAGTCTGTGCAGTGCTCAGCTGGGCTATTTCAAAGAGAAGGCAAGGCTGATGGGCCGTTGGAGAGTATTTCAGTTAGATGGATGATGATTCTCTGTGAAATACTGGAGTTAGCCTACAGGTAAGGGAAACCAGAGGTTAGAAAATACAACTAGTTTCCCCTGAAGAACTAAATTACACCTTGGGAACCTTGAGCCGTGTCATACAAGTACAAAAACCTGTCCCTAAAATTGGCCATTGCCTCTTAACAACAACCAGTAACAAATTAGTCATCATAACTTGCAGTGTTTCAGTTTTGCTCCCTTGTAAAGTTTATAATAAGCTCTTTGGGGCAAGTATTCCATCAAGTGTATACAGCACCTTAAAATGATTTGTGTGCTTCAGTATAGGATTTGTGTGTTGTACATGACCACAGCGTAACTTAAGATGATGGGCTCAGTTCTGAATCTTGGCCATATAAGTTGCTGTTTCCTCTGACAGCCTTCCATGCCAGTACAGGGGCAGATTGCATATCTGACAGCAGAAAATGGTACCCAAGAGACAGAATGAACACTAAAAAAGAAGCTCTGAGCTGCATGAATCGCATGTCCTTTCCTTGCATTGTATGATATCTATTCTTATATCCTGGCTCAGAAGTCTGCACAACTCTGCTCCCTTCTAGCACAGCAATGAGAAGATCAGAAGCACCCACTTCTTTCTTCCACCTAGCTGTGACCTGCCATTTCATCCAAACCAGGGTAAACTGCGATTGGTTTAAACCTGGGGGTGAGAACATTTCCCCCAAAAGTGAGTGGGCAGGGCAAGATGCAAAAGTAACAGCTGCATCTCTTACTTTTGTACAGTAGGCGACATTCCTACTGCATGGAAGTCTGAGGTTTCTATACACACCACAGACACCCCTCTATCCAGGTAAGCAAGCAAGAGCACATTCCACCCAGGCAGAAGCACTCAAGGAGGGTGTGAGCACAGTTGGTAAGGGATGTAGCCTTGGGAAAACTCCTGAGAGCTGGGTAAATATGCCTGGAGGGCTACATTTGGCCCATGGGTCTGAGGTTCCAAACAGGTGAGGATCAGAAACTAAGATTTTAACTTGGCTTGTTTGGGAAAATAATAACAGTTTGGATAAAAAGGAAGTCGAGGCTTCCAAACTGCTCCTTGCAGTCATGCCAGAAAAGGAAGGTGGGGAAGGGGGAACTCATAAACCTGAGGCTTGTTCACATACCACTAACCTATGATTTAGTTAATGTTACAGCCAGATACAGCACTATTGCAGCCCAAGAACGCATGCACACAGAGCTCAAATTAAGGGAGGAAAAGGTCAAACTGGTGGAGTCCTGTTCCATTCTGATCTCTTGTGTTGTAGCTGCCCATTCTCTTCCCATTTGAGGATAAATGTGATGAAGCAAAACATGCAGAGTTGTGGGGTTTTTTTTAGTGAAGCATTGTAAATTAACATTTTTACCATGTAAATTTACACTGGCTCCAAAAAAATGTGTGTCTGTTACTATCACCAAAATTAATGTGGCCTTAGTTTTACTATATTTTGCCCCTCTCCTATTAAAAGGCAGCTTCCTAAGGGCTAGAAGTGTGCTGTTTTTTGCAGAAATCTCAAATTTTCAGGCCATTGAAATCTGCACCATTCATCTCTGCCTTGCACATCCAACTTTAGCTTGGTATAAGGTGGTTACTGGAGTTTTGCTCAGATCTTCTCCCTTTCAGTGGTTCATATTTAAGAATAATAAGAGCACAAGCTTCATCTTAATAGAAAGGCTTTTGTTGATTATTTGGGTGTTGTCTGTCTCCATGCACAACTCTCAACATAGCAATAATAGAGCAGTCTGGTGGCAGCCTTCCTTCTTCCTCAGAGGTAGCTGTCAGGAGAGCAAGTTGATGTCTCTTCTGATATGGGTCTCTGTGCAAAAAAAATTAAGCCGTTGTGCAGGATTTAGATGCATTTCCTCAAAGTAGTACTTCTCTTGTTGGGAAATTGCATTTCCTCATCATTCAATGAAAATAGGCAGTCATTTTTTCTGCACCGCTAGTGCTTCAGATATAAAATACCCTTGATAATTGCTGGTGGTGAGCAGCACAAGTCCTTATCTTTCATTCCTGTTATTTTGTGGCCTTTTTTCTTTAGATTTTAATTTGCTAGAGAACAAATGTTCCCATCGTGTAGCACTGAAATGCAGAAGTTTATGTAAGAGTTCAATTGTTTTTCAAGGTGATAGACACCAGCAACACTGCCCTTTCCTCCTGCGGTAATGCCTGCCCATTTTATGAACATTTTTACTTACATTTATTCAGTTATTTAGTTCTGTGAATGATTTCAAGTTATTCAATGCATGTCTCTACCCTTCTTTTTTGTTTTTAAAGTAGGGAAGAACACAATTACAGAGTTCCTATGAAGCAACACGCACACAAAGTGGAACAGGCACTTCTGGTCACCAGCTGCTTGTCAAATTTAGAGTTAGTTGTTTGCCAACTATCTTGTAGATGCATGATTGCCCGGATTATGCATAAGAACTTCAGTGCAAGCTTAGCCTTTCGGTACCCTCCTCCTGAAATAAATTAACAAAAATCCTTCTCGGTGGCTAACAGATCTCCACATCCCTGCTGATTCTTCTAATCGTGCTGACTCGGAAACTTCTTACTGCTTTCATTGATTGTTGGTGCCATCTGTCTGCAGTTTGATGGGGCCAGGCACGTGAGTCCCGGAGGCAGAGAAGGCCGAGTGCCAACTCCCGGACTCACTCTCTGGTTCTGCAGAGACATTTTGGGCTCCATGTCAGTGAAGGGATGGGGGGCGTGAAAGCAGCATAATGAATTCTTCTGTAGGGAAAATCTTTGGGGAATCGTTACCAGGTCCTAGCTAAATGTAGCTTAGAATGCCTTCTTGTGGCAGTAAGCTTCCCCTCCATGCCACTGTGATAGAGCATGCAAGTGTAAGAAGAATAATTCCTCTGCGGAGTAGAGCAACGCAACATGTTTGCTTTGCATGAAGATTAAATTAGTTAACAGAACTCCAAACTTGGCAAGCAGCTGGTGGCATTAACAAATTGTGCAAGCAAGTATAAAATAGAGGCACTTGTGACGCAGAGGGCCTCTGCTTTGCAGACGCGCACCCTTGCATGCAACTTCTTCCAAATTTTCAGCTTAGAACATGGAAATTAGGCCACAGAACACTACATTATTCATAACTTGGCAACCAGGAGCTAGGGCATGTTGCCAAACTAAGTCACCCACTGAAAGTACAGGTGAACAGCATTCTTAATATATTGTACTACAGAAATGCACTATTATCAAGATGGGAGGACACTCCTCTCGGAGAACAATATATTAGCATCCCTGCCAATTCCTCAATAGAGGCAGCATTCCTGCACAGAATTCCAAGTCAGCCTTTTTCAGAGAGGTTCGTCTAAAAAGATACATAACTGAAGACATTTCTGTCTGCAGCCGGAAAGCCAGCTCCTTTGTTGTAAGAAAATAATGGGGAATTTTGTCATTTCACCTCAATTCGATAATTTAGCTGTTAATCCACTTTCCCCCATTTGAATTAGACTGGAGTAATCCACACCTATTTTAATTTGTATGTGAGGAGAAACTTTGGTCTTTCTCATTCATACATTCTCTTTTGTGTTTGCCACTGCCTTCCACTTTGTTGATTCTGTTATGCCAGTTAAGTACCAAGAGGGCATGTGTGCACTTGCACCTTGTTTGCTTGTTTTGTGCAAAACTGAGGGATTAAAAGAAAAAAATAATATCTATAAAAGGCTAAGTTGCTGAGTCACTCTAACATGCTGGAAAAGAAATTAAGGCAATTTTAAATTCTCAGCACACACTTTTCAGACTGCTTGTCAGTATAAATGATGTAGAAATATTTAATGTGCTTTGGTGGTGCAAGTAAAGAAGGAGTAGATTCTTCTTGGTCTCCAAGTACCTGGTAATGCTGCTGCAGACACACCCTTTTGGGGTTGTTGATCACTCCAGAAAAAAGAGGAAATGGAGGTGTCCAGTTAATGGTTAAATCCTGGGATCACTTATGCCACTTAGGCAGAGTAGGCAGTGAGGATGTTTTGCTTCACTGAGTGGTCCTGACAAAGATTTGACTTTGATCCCAGATAGAGGGAGCAGAGAAACAAACTGGAGCAGCCCAGCTTTTAAAAATTCCCCATTCTCCTTTGAAGGGAGACATAAGAGCCCCTGTCACATTTCCCAGAGAGACACCTTAATTACCTTTGTGCTTTTGAATACTTTTTGGGAAATACATGACTGCTTGGCTTGGCTTACATGAAATGATTGGGGCAAGTTGCCAATTTCCTTTGCATGGTGTAGTTTTCTGATTTTGTGCAAATCTGAGGGATCAAAATGAAAAACCCAGGCACTTTTCAACACAAATAGTTACAAGCCCAGCCAGTAAAGAAATGAAAGTATCGAGGAGGCAGTAGGGTTGTGCCCCTGTGCACAGTTCTGGAGGTTCTCCTGAACCACCCTCCAGCCATTTTTTTATGGCGGGGCGATGAAGATACTGCACAAGCGGAAGCCCTTCTGTGACAGGGCTCCTTAGGTGGATCCTGCCCTGACTTTTTGTTGCAGCAGCCTAACGATATTACTCCTCTGGAAATAGTTTTTACCAATTCTCCACCAGGCATATTTTCTAGCACATTTGTCCTTGTGCATGCATAGCTGTCAACTTTTCCCTTTTCTTGTGAGGAATCCTATTCGGAATAAGGGAATTTCCCTTAAAAAGGGGGAAAAGTTGACAGCTATGTGTGCATGTGATTCAGCTGTAGGGACATCTAGTAGTGTGTGTCAGTAGTTTACTAATTGTTGCTACTACTACATTAATTTTGTATGCCACTTTCCCACATAGATGTACTGTCCCTTAGTGTTGCATTACAGGTTGACTGATTTTTCTCTCACAGGTTTATGCCCCCACTTATTCTGGAAATGACAATCTATTGTGCATCTCTGCTCAAAAGCAGTTCATCATCTCATAATTTTATTGTGAACAATACTTTCTTTTGGCGGAGGGTTGCTTTGGATGCATATCTTTTATTTAACATAAAGTTCCAGGAAACAGTCCTGTATCTTAGCATCTATTTCTCGCCGCTAGAAAGAACAAGAGCCTGTGGGTTGTATGAGAAAACCTGAATTTTGCCTGAATTCTTAGACTCCTGAACACCAAAATAAATGATTGTGTAAAGAGCGAAAGGTCCAAGATTTCAGGTGTCGGAAGTAGCCTATGAAGTTTTATTGGTGTTGGATATAATCAGTTCTAAATGTGTTTTACAAGGGACATATAAACAGCAGGGCTATAAAATTTATGGAATGTTATGTACAGTGTGACTATTTATGAAGAGGAAGGAAATTTGTATTCTGTTGAAATAAACTGGAGAGGGAAGATGGGAAGGGAATTTTTTGAAGCAAAACTGGGAAGAAGACTACAACAATGAGACAGCACACACACACACACACACACACACACACACACACACACACACGCACACACACGTGCTCATATCAGACCCTGGTTAAGAAGAACAAATAATAATTAGAGGGGCACTGTGGTCATGGCCCTTTCTGAGTTGCTAGACCTGCAGATTTGTGGAAGTAGCAAAACTTTCCCTTTTGGTTATTTTATGTTTTGTTTTTCTCCCAGCGGCACACCAAGGCAGAATAAGGTAAACAGCCTGTTGCGTCGTCCTCTGTACATTAGGTTTGGGAGTGGGGTGGAGGTATTTTATTCTATGATTCTGCTCTAGTGCTTGACATTCCTCATTTGATTCAGTCCCAACTTCTGGTGTGAGACAATTCTCACAGGCTAAAAATTTAATATATTTCGTTTGATAGGTTTTAAGTTTCCTTCCTTCCCATTTTGGTGTCTCTCTGTTCTTGGAGTCTTCCGTCTCCCCTCACAAAGTCCTGCCTGTTTCTGCCCTCTCTTTTCCAACTTCTTCTGCCAGAGGCCCAGATTCCCTTCCAGGCAATCTTCCTGGGGTGTGTACAGTAGGCTAATTTCTACACAAACTCTCACAACTACCTCTGTCCTCCATCCAGGCAAGCAAGAGACATAATCAGAGTTCATGGACGAATTCCAGCTAGCAGGGGTGGTGAGGGCTGTGGCCTAGAGAGGGTTCCCAGGCGGGAGGTTTCCCACCCCTGCAATAAAGGAATAAAACACTTCTGAATATGATAAAGAAAGCTGGCAGCATTAACTGGCCATTCCTGCAGTGGGAATGAAGGGATAGTCTCTTTCTGAAGCCAGTTACTTATTCTGCCATGTTAAAGCCTGACTGAACCTTCCATGCTGGGGCAGCTATGTGGACTGTGGTGTGCTGGCTGAGCTGGAGTAGAGTTAGTACTTTTTCAGGCTTACTCTATGTCCCCTTCTCAGCTTTGTTAATAAATGTATATTTAACAATGTCTGGAGCATATGAAGTGATAATAACTAAATCAATACCTCCCTCATTGATTGTCCAGGATCCCTCCAGCGTGACGCATGTGGCAATGCAGTAATTTTCCAGCTAACTAACACCCTGATCTACAGCCTCACTATTGATTGGCCATTGTATTGGGCAGGCACTGAGTGTTGTTGCTTATGCCTCTATTCTGCCTCCTTCTCTGATTCATTCGTTTATCACTGGACAGGGATGATCATCTGAGAGACTTTCACAAACTGTCCAGCGAGGGGAAGCCCATTAGACTCCTATAAACAAACCATTTCATGTCATTGCCTGCCTCTTCCTGACCAAGGTCTAATTTCTGTTGGTTGGTAGTGTGGTTTGTTATGATTGGAGTTGCTGCCCAACTCACCTGGCTATCAGTTGCTCGTTTCCTTAGTGGCTCCCCACTTGTGGAATGCTCTCCACAGGGACACTCACCTGGCACCTTCATTACATATCTTTAGGTGCCAAGCAAGAACATTCTTCTTCTTCCAGACCTTTGGCTAATTAAATAATCTACAGCCTTTTAAACTGGATGGAATAGTAATTGTTTTTGTTTGTTACTATGGAATGTATTCTTGTGCTTTTATATGGTAAACCACCCTGTTATCCTTGAATGAAGCAGTATACAAGTATCATCACCATCACCAAATAACATTGGTTTCAGATATCTTACTTAGATTCCTGGAGAGGTGAGCTGGCCTAAGCTATGTTATAGTATTGTTCCTGCTAGATGTCTTTGCTCTTGATACTTGAAATCATGGCTTAGCCTACCCCATGGGTCGGCAGACTAAGGCCTGTGGGCCAGATCAGGCCCAATTGTCTTCTAAATCCAGCCCACGGATGGTCCAGGAATCACTGCGTGGATTTCCAGCGTGTGTGTTCTTTCCCCCTCTCTCCCTCTCCCTCACATGGTGGCGGTGGCACCTCCTCCCTCCCTCCTGGCTTCTCCCCACCCTGCCTAGAGGAGGAAGGGGGGCTGTGCTTTGTTGGTGGCAGCCCCTCTCTGGAGCCCTTTCATGCACCACTCATCTTCCCACCACCACCGCTCACAAGACACAGGAGTCGCAGTTGGCTGAGCGCCCCTCTCGAGCGGACTCCATTTGAAGCAGCCCCTCTCTGGAGTCCTTTCACGTGCTGCTCATCGTCCCTCGTTCATTCCTCCCCCCCCAAAAAAAATAGTCCAGCCCCCCACAAGGTCTGAGGGACAGTGGACCGGCCCCCTGCTGAAAAGGGTTGAGGACCCCTGGCTCACCCAATTCTGGTACAGTGGTACCTCGGGATGCGAACGGGATCCGTTCCGGAGTCCCGTTCGCATCCTGAACGCAACATAAGCCGCAACGATGCATGTGCGCGGGTTGCATTTTGCTGCTTCCGCGCATGTATACGCGACGTCATTTTGAGTGTCTGCGCGAGCGGCGAAACCCGGAAGTAACGTGCTCCGTTACTTCCGGGTTGCCGCGGAGCACAACTCGAACGCGCTCAACCCGAAGCACATTCAACCCGAGGTATGACTGTACTGAGAGCTACATTTGTTAAAGTAGCAAACAGAATGGAACAATTGGTATCTGCAACAAAATGTAGCAGTGTGGAATGCTCCTGTTCAAGGTTCCAGCTTTCCAGCCAACCACACAATTTTCTAGGATACTCCGTTATCCTTCTTCCGTCTTTTCAACACCCCCACCCAGTCACACAGTTGGTGAGCCATGCCAGGTGCACTGGTCATACACCATCATCATTGGGTTGTTCTTCCAAGGTTTCCACTTTGTTTCTCAGGTCTACGTTTTTGTACCTCGGCAAACATTGGGGTTTCCCAAGTCTTCTGATGCCTCCCTCTACTGCCATTTTGTCTGCACTTTGAATCTACACTTGGACTATGAGTTTGCTGTTAGTATCTAAGATAAGGATCCTGTTTGGCTATAGAGGTTGGTTGGTTTCTCCTGGAGTCTATGCCCAAGCCATGCACTTAGTTCCCACCAGAATGGGTATTTGCACTTCTTAGGCTGTATGTGTACTCAAGTAACAGAGTAATCTGTGGTTGCTTGGCTCTCTGTCATCATTCACAACTTGATTTATAATATTCCCCGGTTGACAGGGCAGTGGCTGTTTTGAGGAGAGAGAAAATGAAATGCTAGACTAAAGAAACATAATTGTTTTGTGTGGCATAAATGTCAATTTATCCGGTTTATTTCGTTTCCTTCATTCTAATTGCTATATTTGGGTTTGGATGCTTCTGCAAGGTTTGCAGTTACTGATATAATATATGGGTTGCTTTTTCTATGCATTGTCAAAATGTGGCAGAGATTTTAATGCTAATAGCCGAGTTGCGCAAACTAAAACTTCTTGTTACAGCTACGTCCCCTTAGCTAGAACATTCCAGTGTTCAAGCTTCATGGGGGCATCTGGGATCTTGCTGCTTTCCCTCAGCCTTTTTTCTATTGCATACCCCATGGGTATGTTGCAGGCGTTGCACAACACTACACTTTCAGATGTGCCCGTCCCCCTCGTTTATGTTAATTTGGCATCATCTTGCTCGGTCCTCTTGGAAAAGGGACCAACACAATTTCAATACAGTGGTACATTGGGTTACAAACGCTTCAGTTTACAGACTCTGCTAACCCAGAAATAGTACCTTGGGTTAAGAACTTTGCTTCAGGATGAGAAGAAAAATCGTGTGGCGGCGGTGGGAGGCCCCATTAGCTAAAGTGGTACCTCAGGTTAAGAACAGTTTCAGGTTAAGAACGAACCTCCAGAACGAATTAGTTTGTGATCATGCATGCTCTCATGCTCTCTCACCTCCTCTGGAAATACTATATGGCATTGATCCACTAGGACTGGGTTCGTGTATTCTGTACCCTGCTCCTTGACCTTTGTTCTTAAACCTGGTGGCTAAAGTTGATTCTCAAGCCTCAGGCAGTCTCTGCTGCTTTGATTCTATTTCTTGAGTTACTTTTACCAGGAACCAACATGCAAGCTGCCATCATGTGGCTTTGCTCTACAACATTTGGCACATATGAAATCGGTGATTTTTCCCCCTCTTAAGAATTCAGCCAGCCCTGACTTTCTCATCTATTTTAGGATTACAGAAGACTCAGCAGTGACAACGTTTGAGGCGCTAAAGGCTCGTGTCCGCGAATTAGAAAGGCAGCTTTCCCGTGGGGACCGCTATAAATGTCTCATTTGCATGGTGAGTAGCTTGCCAGTTGTGGTCATGAATAAGAAAATGACTCTGTACCTCTGCCTGCCCTATAGGAAGGTGGCACAACTGGTGTGGAGAAACGAAAACCTTGTCTTTTGTCCCTCGATTCTGGATGAAAACGGCACAGCTCGGGAATATGTTTCAATGTGTGCTGCTGTGGTGTGGGCGACATATTGGACCCTGCAGATCTCCCTGTGTCCATGTTCCTGTCTCCCTGCATATACTGTAGGGTTAGAATACGGCCTATTAGCCAAACTCTTTCAAAGTTGCTGATTGTCTACTACACCCTGATGAGGAGTGCCTTGGCTCTTATGATTCACTTACTAAAGTGCTGAAGCGCCCTCTAGTGGCTTGGCGTCTGTAACTTTTTACATCTCTGGTTGCAGGGATGCTGGTATCTTTCCTTCAAATTGTGTCTCTATTTAAGCCCCTCCAAGCTCCCCTCCCCAGGAATAATGGTATCACTTGTCAGGTAGATACTGGGAAGTGTGTGTGTTTCTCCTATTAAATTTTGAATATGATTCCCTTTTCGGCCCTTTTAAAGCAGGGATGGGGCATTGGTAGCCTTCTGTATGTTGCAGGACTGCAACACATATCATCCTAAGTTGGCTGGAGATGATGGGACTTGGAGTCCAACACTCCAAAGGTTTGCCACCACTGCTCTAAAAGGGTATTGCTACTGGCACTGTAATTGCATAGTTTTAATATACTTTTGTGTCGTCGTCCCCAATAAAAAAAAATAAAATAAATGTCAACATTACTTGCAGATCATTTGGGATAGAAAGGATATAGATATTTATAAAATGTATTTTCTTAAAATAAGAAAAATGGAAAACTTGCTCTCCTTTGCAGCAGTGACCTCCAATTCAGCTTACAATATTCGCTGAAGAATGAACATTTCTCCTGTCCATTCTATTTATTGGGGAAGGCTTTTCTTCCTGCAACAGCTTATCTTTCCTTCCTCCTCACCCCCCTGCAATATTACATTTGTACAGTTGTCACACTACAGCTGCAGGACTAGGGTTCACATCTGCATAGCATCAAGGGGAAGGTTGTTTCCATTACTACAAAAATAAATAAAATAATAACAATTCTTGTACAAGTCCTTAGATTTAATGTTTTAGTTTTCTTTGGTTATGAAAACAACTGAAATAAACTGTGGGTGCTAGGAAAGAAACTCAAAACGACAGAGTAACAGAGTGAAGTGCCTCTTTTCTGTTGTAAAAAGAATAATCATACAATAATTAGCTATCATAAGAGATACTTGGCAAGTCTTACTGTAAAATCAGGGTATTCAAAATAAGGATTGATGCTGTTCCTGGCAAGCAGCTGTCATAAACCTGTTGATTTTTATTCCATTGTTGTTCCCATTTGTGAAGCAAGAGGAGATTACTATAACAGCTTGTTTTGTTTCTATCTACAAGTAATCATTGTGCTACATTGCAGTTGGATTATTAATAACAATACAGTGGTACCTTCAGTTGCAGACAGGATCCGTTCCGGAGCTCTGGTCTGATCCTGAGGTTTTCACAACTGGAGGTGCCTGTTCTGTGCACGAGTGTGGCGCAGTAGAGCGCTTCTGCACATGCGTGTGTGGCAAAACCCGGAAAAATACTTCTGGGTTTGCCTCGTGTGTATTCCAAAGGATACGTAACCAGAGGTGTTCATAAGTAGAGGTACCACTGTACTGTTATCATTTATTACAATTTCTTAGGTGAGGCCTTCTAAAAACAACCTTGAGGCAATTTGCAATATAAAATACAAGCAATATAAAAATATAGAAGAATTAAAACAGAGACCACAGCAACCAACTAGTTGATATAAATTCTGAAAAGTCAAATGCCCAGCAGAATGTAACAATATTAACAATCATATGCCTGGGTGAAGAGGAAACTTCCTAGCACCAGGCAGACCTTGATGGGTAGAGCAGTCTGTAAACATTCTATTAACACTGAAAATTTCTTTTGTCTGAACTTCTCTTATGGAGGGTACATGGATGAGGTTCTTGGAAGATGACCTCAGGGTTCCTTCTGGTATGCCTCTTTCAGAAGAGGCACAACTCTTTGAGGTTATGCTGCTTTCCATTTCATGCCTAGCCCACTGTGTAAGGAGTATGATTACTATTATTATTAATTACCAGCCTAGTAATTAAAGCACAGTATTAAAAAAACTTTCATCCCCCAGTTGTAGTGTATTCTCAACTGCATGTGAATCAGAAGTTATGCTGTGTGGATCACATGAGAAAATGAAGGTGTACTGGTACAGTATGTCCTCTACATCTTGCCCCAAGAGCTCAGGATCTAATAGGGGATTTCTCAAAAATTTCGAGTATATGATGAGGCTGTCTCAATTTTCTTTCCACAGGACTCATACACGATGCCCCTGACCTCCATCCAGTGCTGGCACGTGCACTGCGAGGAATGCTGGCTGCGGACTCTGGTGAGGCTATTAGTTTCTTGGGTGGTGATTCATACATTGTTTCTTTTCCTCAAGTATTTTCCCATCGCTCTCAGCCTTTTGGCTAAGATCAAGTGTAGTATTTTCCCTAGTTCAAGTTACAGTTGGATTGGAGTCTTTCCCAGGGATTCAGTGAATTTAATTTAATTTAGGGTGTATGGATTCTCCCACCTCCTTCTCTAACACTAGTGGCAGGATCATACACCTTCTTGTTAACTTTGTTGCATGTGATTTGGTTGGAAAGGAGCTCGGCCTCATTTCCAACATCACAAGTTGGATGACGTGAAGGGTATCCCAATGAGCTCTGCACATTGGGCAGTATCCCCTTGAGACTCTGGCCGACTGGTTTTCACTTTGCACCCATGCTTCACCTACCCATCCCTATAGCCTCTCTCAGCCCTTTTGAAGAAGATGCAAGAAACTGCACCACTGAGTGTTGAGTATTTAGGTCATGTACTAGAAAGAAAGCATGCTCCAGGAGTTTGACTAAATAACTATGGAGGTGCAGGATTCAGAGGAGATTGCAGACAGTCGTGGAATGGTAGGGAGAGCATGTTGACTCCATGGGTCTGTGTTTGTGAGTGAGAGTGCGTATAAAAGAGAATTTTTAGGTATGTGTGTGCATGCATGCATGTGCAAGTAATAGGAAATGAGTTTCTTCCTTTCAGATTTTCAAGAAAGGTGCCAAAAGATTTTGTAGTGCACAAATAGCTCAAACACATATTTGCAGACCTCCAAGAATTTAATGAGGAGAGAGTGACTATTTGCAAGTTGCAGAGATGCACATCTTTGGGATACTCCTGTACATGCATCTCAAAGATGCACATATAGGGGACAATAACCAGAAGCAGTCCTGCAAAGAATCCATTAACACTACAGAGAATCCAGTAACCCTGCAGCCCTATTACACGTTTCTGAATGAAACGCAGCATAATCATAACTTTTTCAACCAAGTAACCATTGAAGTCGTCATCTTTTTTTAGAAAAAGCATAGAAGATTGAGCCCAAATAGAGAAACATAATGCTAAAAAGACAAAATCCAAAATAGTGCAAAGCAGTAGTTACTAAAAGATCCATTCAGCCTTCAACTCTTCCTTGGTGAGGAATGTCTATGAAGACAGATCTGATCTCTAGGCATGAAGCTCTAACACACACATTTTGCTATGTTGCCCTGGGAACCTGTTGTAGGGCAGAATATAAAGTATTTATATAAAATAAAAGAACACAGGTCAGTTTTTGTGTAAACATAAGATCAGAACAAGAAGTAGCATACACTATTAAACATATATTTCAAACAAGTGATCTCTCTTTAAGACAGAAATATTTTAAAAGCAAAAACTGTGCTACAGCATTTACCCCCTACAGAATCTGCCATCTGTGGCTGTCTTTAAAAACTGCTAGCCATATTGTAAAAGTATAATGTCTCATACAACATTTCTATCACACTATTATGACACATGCAGGCTCCCCACCCACCCTGGCATTCATTGTAAAACCAATAGGATTAACAGGCAGATGCCCTCAGTGCCACTTTCACAGACTCAGGGACACCCCATATTCCTGACAGAAGCCTGGATATGTATTTTGCCCCCCGACACCTTTCTGTAATCTTAACTTGGATGGTAAGCTTGGATGGTAAGGTGTCATCAGTTAAATATGGTAGGGGGACCTGGTCTGAGGAACAAATATGCTTCCCTAAAGAGCCCCTCAAGCTGCAGTTTGGCACTGAACATTTGCTGTTCTAAAAGCATATCGAAAATAGTAAAAAATAAAATTTATTTGAGATGCACACAGAATATTACAGCTTCTTCAAGTAACTTTCAGCAGGGTCATTGCATACAAAACCCAAACAGAATTGTAAGCTTTGGGGTGGAATGCATCTCTTACTGTCTCGCTTTTGAAAAAAACTTAACTGTCTTTGAAAGTGAAACTGGAGGGAATGTTTTATTACACCTTGATTTAGAAGTTGCTAGGGCTACTGGGACCCAGATGCAGTTAATGGACAGGATTCAGCTTGTGGGCTACCAACTGACTATCCTTGATCTTATTAGTTGACAACAGTTGCTTTCAGAAACTAGGTGTTCAACAGTTTTGTTCCTTTTGTTTAGCAAAGCATATTTGCATGCATACCACTTAAATTAGATGGAACTTGGTGGCCTTACTGCTGCCGCCTTCCCCATCCCAAAGTTTCAGTCCCAGTGCCTTTTTGTTGTTGTTCATAAGATATGGCTCCCATTACTTTTCCGAGCACAATTCAAACTGTTGGTGCTGAACTTAAAGCCCTAAATGCCCTCAGCCCAGTATACCTGAAGGAGCGTCTCCACCCCCATCCTTCAGACCAGACCCTGCGATCCAGCACTGAGGGCCTTCTCGTAGTGGCACCCACCCTGCGGAATGCCCTCCCATCAGATATTAAGGAGATGAGTAATTATATAACATTTAGGAAACATCTGAAAGCAGCCCTGTATAGGGAAGCTTTTTAAGGTTTAATGTTTTATTATGTTTTTATATATGCTGGAAGCCAGCCAGAGTGGCTGGAGCAGTCCAGTCAGATGGGTGGTGTACAAATTATTATTATTATTATTAAATTAATTAATTAATTACTTCTACTACTACAAATAATTCTTGAAGCAAGTATTAAAATGCTTGCCTCTCTTTCCAAGGGAAGGTAAAAGGATCACTAAAACTCCAGAGGCAAGGCTAGAGCATGTACCTAACCCCTGGGCAATATCCATACATTACTGTTCCTGTATATTCCCTTTGTGTGTATCTTGAATGAGACACAGGTAGGCCCACCTGTATCTTCTTTCTTTCTATTTGAGTGCCATGCAAAGCAGTCCTGCTGTTGTTTTTTTACTGCAATAACTATATTTGCCAAAGGGAACAGTGCTGAAAATTGGGATAGCATTGATGGGAGGAACCCGTTCCGAGTGGTGCCCCAACACAGCCTGTGCATGTTCCCTGCACTGACCAAGCACAACGTTCAGAGTTGGGAATTGCGCAGGGGATGTAATTAATAAGCAGCCGCTCATCTGTTCCCCAGCCCTCGCCTTTTCCCTACAGCCCGCAATTTATTAAAGCGGGGCCTTTTGCGAGGCAGGCTCTCACTAAAAAACCTCTCAGCCTATGTTCGCATGTTTCTAATGTAACCATTAAAACGTAGCCCGAAGACAGCAATAAAAACCCTGGAACGCCTTAGTGCTTTTGTGTCTTGATCAAAGTCAATGTGTGTAATCTCGTTAAGGCTGCCCTTCCCTCCTCCTCCTCTTTATGAATTTAATGGCACGCGGCAGCTGGGCTGGGTGTTTCATACTCTCTGACCTGCATTGTTCTAATTAAGGTATCTCCTTTTATTTTGGGCACAAAAGAGACGCTTGTGTGTGCCTACTGTGTATGTGTGGTTTTTTAGAGTAGCAAGGAACCTTGGCGTAATGGATTTAATAATTGCCACAAGTTACCTTTCTTTGGATGCAAAGCTGGCTTTCTTCCCTCTTGGTGAGGAGAGTGCCGCAAGTCCTCTGTGTGCAGCACACATGGAAAAATGTGCTCCGTAAAGAGGGCAGCATATTTCTCATGTTGTGCAATAAACAATTTGTTGCAGTTAATGGGAGTTATGGGGCGAGGCTGGCTTGCTGGGCTTCCTGACATGTTTGAACATTTCTGGAGATCTGCCATTCTTCCCCCCGTTAGGGAAAAAGTCAAGCTTTTCCTTCTGTGTCTGTGTTTTATATGACCAGATTAAATGTTTGCTTGGACTACTTTGTACTGCGGACTAAGTAAGGAAACTGGAAACAAAGTGGGCATGAAATTCTAAAATTTACATAGGGATGAACATATTTCTCTGCCTGAGCCAAAGCATTCTTTATTCACTAACACAGGAATCACTGAAGAGCTGACCTGCAATATTTCCCTTCATTTTTGACTGGCCTCCCAGAAATGACTGTCACGTTCTTCGCTCTGGGTGACAGTTTTACCTGCTAATCATTAATATGTCATTTTCAGTGCATAAAGTTATTTTCCATCCTTATCCTTTTCATCTCCCCAAGAACAACCATGTTTAGCTGCTTTCCCATCTGGGAACTATAGCTGTTACAGCCCTGATACTGGAAATACAGTTGCTCCATTTGTTGAAAGGAAACAGAGTTTAAAAAGGCAGTGGGAATAAAAGACTACCCACAGCGATGAGAGATTTGGACCCAATTTAATCCTGTTTTCTGGTCAGCTGGAGCAACTGCTTCCAAAGTAAGAAAACAGTGCAGTCTGGGACATTGAGAGTTATTAGGGTGAGGAAACTGAAGCGGGAGAAGAGGGTGTTTTCTTTTTCTTTTTCCTCTTCCTCTCCATGTATAAAATTATGTTTGTAGTAGAAAAGCTTGTTTGCCTTCAATATAGTGACCCAATTTAGATGTAAGGGAGGTAAACAAAGAGCCCAGGTTTGAACAGCACACTAAACTATAGCTTAGCCCCCAAAAGCATGGCAGCAAGGGAGGGAGGAGCAGAGCAGCTGTAATTTCTTCTCTGGGAGCCTGCAGGTTAATGCTAAACCATGGTTTGACTTAGCATTACGTTCAAACTGAGCCGGTAGCAAAGCTTACAAAGTTGCATTTGAAGATGTGCAGGTAGCACTTGTCTCTAGTGCATAGCAGTTGGGGTTTCTGTTGCCTGCATGGCTTCCTGGCAGACCTTGTGGATAATTATCTTCTCCATGTAGAATACTTTTAAGAGAGGGAACATACTTTGGCAAGTAAGATGAAACAATATTAGGCTACAAAGACTAAAGTCCGATTCAGAATAAGGCAGCTTTTTAAGTGTATACTGCTCAAATATTCAAAACTCTTTAAAAAAATCAAAATGCTGGAACTGCGTAGAGCCCAAGCAAATTTTTTATTGTTGTTATTTATTAAATTTCTGTACTGTCCTTCAGCCGAAGATCACAGGGAGGTTTACAATATAAGACACCAAAACATACCACAATAACAAACAAGAACAATACCCCCATATGGACACACAGTTTAAAAGGCCATAGATAGCTTCAGTTAGCCCAAAGATGTGGGAGTAGAGGAATGTCTTGCCTGATGCCTAAATATATGTAACTTATGCATGGACTATATGACTGTATTCATTGATAGATAGATTTGAGTTTTTGTGCAGGATTTTGAATTGTTTTAGCCCAGAGTCCTTCTCCTCTCTGTTGAAGATACATGCATCAGTATCTGATAGTTGGTATGCAAACCCTAGAAACAAGGTAGACCCCTGACTGCAGCATACAATCTAGAGCAAAAGTGAGGAGCCTGTGTCCCTTGGCCTAATCTCATGTGGTTGGGGGAGCCCAGAGGGACAGAAGGAGAATGGGGTGTTGAAGGAAGTAAGCTGAAAGGTAACAATGGAAATGGGAGGTGGGTCCCCTGTAATTGATCAGTACAGAACTATAGTAAGAGTTATCTGCCCCTCTCCTGGCTTGCCTGCTGGCAGGGAGAAAGTAGGCGATTTGAAGAAAGGGAGAAGGGATGGCCTGCCCATTCTTGCTTCTGGCCATGCCCACTGCCCAGTATGTGGCTCCTGGAGATTACCCTTGAGAGATTTTCTGCCCTTTACAGAAAAAATAAAAATCTAGATGCAGAAAATTGACAAGACATATAGTGGGAAAGTGAAAGAAAAGGAAAGAAGTGTCAGTGAGGATAAGCCAGGGCGTTTAACC